>NW_020955581.1:308495-451336 GCF_003031625.1 Empidonax traillii
CAGAAATGTGAGCTAAATATAAGATATGCTTGTGATTTGCTATAAAAGACAGTGGTATATTTACAGATGTAAAAATGTTGTCCCATTTTAATCAAGTAACTCCACATATCTGAATGTTGTTAGGATTCTCACCTTTCGTGTTGGACAGCCTCAGATGTTGGTGGTTAGTCTTTCAACTTCTCACTGTATAACTGAATTTCTTTAATTCATTGAGTCCAGGAAGTCCCTCTTACTCGTTTACACTTTGACATGCTTTTGTCTCCACACAGAAATGGTTTTTCTACATGTGCTCAAGCCATCATGGCTACAGTTATCCTTTTCTACCTCTTCTGGAATACCTTGTGTCAGCTTGTAGACAGAACTGTTTCTTAGTTTAACATCACTTGCTTGACTTATTGAAGGTTACTCTGCCTGATCAGGGAACTTGGAAACCTGATAAGAACAACTTGCTCCACTGAGCCAAGTTACTGCACTGGGAAGATTTAAATGTTTATTTGTGGGGAACTCCCAAAGACGAGACAGAGAGAAGAGTGCAGTAACTTGGCTTAGTTACATACCCAGGAATGAAGCAAGGTTGAATAAAAACTGTCAGTAAAGATTCCTTTTCACTACACTAGTTGAATTAAATTACATTGTCAATTTAGTTGTCTGCTGGTTGCTCTTCTGATCCAATTAAAGCTCTTGTCATGAATTAAAAAGAAAGGATCACCTAATTGAATTGTGGGAGATGTTTTCTTTGCCTGTTATTAATAACACCTTTTATTATTAAATCCAGAAAAAAATTTATAAACTAATTTACTATCACCACAGATGCTTCAGTTCATCAGTTATAACAGTAAGTGAAAATAGCTCATTTTTTTCTTGAGTTTGATTCTCTCTTGAATTGCTCATTTGGCTCAATCCATCTGATTTAGAAACCAAAGTTAAAGTTCTAGTGTTCTGAATGGATCCAGATCAGGCCAATGGGACTACTTAAGACAGTATGTAGTTGTAGGATTAGGCCCTTTCTGTTTTGCATCCATTAGTGCAACACTGTTGTTTCTTCATCAAATTCTGTAATATATCCCAACACCTCAGTTTTCTCTGCAATTTACTTTTGTTCCCAAGAAACTGAGGCAAAAAAATCACGCAAAGTTATTTTTACCCAAAATAAATTTCCAGAAATAGATAGCTCTGTTCAAATCCTTCTAATTGTGGTTTTAAGAATATCTTTCACCTAGTCCAAACTATTTTTTTCCCTTTATCTAGATTTGATTTTAAAGAACAACGCAGTTAATTTTTAAAAGATATGTGAAAATGTATATGAGTTTGAGGTTATTCAGTGAAAATTTGAAATTTAAAAGGAACTTTAAAGCATATCCCAAATAAACCAAACATTAATCTTAGGGGTAAAACATTAATAAGCCTTTATGAAGAATGTAGTCCTTTTGTTTCCAAGCTAAATCACAGGGCTACTTAGATGAAAGGTGAAGATGGCTCATCTGTTAAATAGCTATTGGAGCTAGATGATATATGATGATTAATTGTATTATGCAAAGTCTGTCCCACGTGTACAGACCTCATAAAGCCAAAGATGACACAAGTGCATTATTAGCTTCCATCACGGTGGTAAAATAAGCCAACTTGAGATCTAATTACCAATTTTTATATATATGTGATTATAATGAGTGTTGTGACAGTATGTAAAGACAGAATCTAAGTACTCATGTTTTTATCTGTATTCTTTCATATGGTTTAATTTGAAAATGTAATGCTTGATTTGCCAGCAAATATGGTTCCAGACTCCGATGGTTTTTACAGTATTATATGCTGAGGCTGCCCCTGGGAAGGTATTTATTTCTCTCCTCCTTGTCAATAATGAATGACTCTACATAGCAGAAACCTTATTAGAGTCTATGTTTAATGATTACTCTAGTGATATGAGTGGCCTGATAACAAATTGAAATGTCAGACACTCCATGACCCTCTAAATATATTGAAATCTGGCAGCCCCTAGTAAAATGCCTTCAAACTGTATTATCCCATGGTAATAGATCAGTTACTTACTTAAACTAATACAGTTATCATGTGGGACACTGCAGCATGATCTTTCTAATCAAAAGAGTCAAAAAAGAAGTGGAACAGTGGGTAAAAATGAAGTATTGTCATAATAAGTCATGGTGAATCCACTTCATTAAGGTGGAAATCTGCCTGGGAAGTAAGAAGGCTGTGGTTGATATTCCTTCTGGAGTGTCATACAGTAAAAAGAAAGAAGTAACTTTTAAAATTTGAATGAAGAGGGTTTTCTTTCCTTTCCTCACCCTCTCCCTCCTGCTGTCTCTGTATTAATGGATCACTTTATTGCATAAGCTACTTCCATAGGTCCAAGTGCAATCCAATGTGTTCTATTGTTGCCGTAGGAAAAGAAAACCACCCAGGAAACAGAAATACTTTTTCAGCATTATTTCCAACAACTCCAACTGTACTTTTACAGGGAGAACATGACATTTATTTTTTCCTGTTTCTAAATATATACAATGAGGAGTATCAACAAAAAAGGTAATATTTATATTCATAATTTTAACAAGAAAAAAACAAAAGTAACAGCAATTGAAAAAACAGTATCACATCCTTCTTCCTTAGGACTTGCCCCTCACTGAATTATGTTGATGTGTAGGGGTCATATTTCACAGAATCACAGAACTGGTAAGGTTGGAAGGGACCACAGTGCATCATCTGGTCCAACCTCTCCGCTCTTGCCATCTTTCAAACCACTTATTCGTTTGCTCTGTTGCCTTGGAAAAGGCAAAAGTTTTCCACCACTACCATTACCAAAAAGAAACTAGAAAACTCTAAACAATTTCCCTCATATAGACAATTTTAGCAATTCATCTTCAACAAGCAGTGTATACAACTCTCATATTAGGGTTTTTTATTTTTTGCACCAGCAGTACCAGAAACAATGAAAGTTTCCTTCAAAGATTAAGAAGGGCCTTTGACTTGTCCTCTTCCTTTAGTATCCTTAAAGCCAAACTGGTTAAATATGGCCCACAGAAGTGTACTATTAGGTGGTGGAATACTGGCTGCATTTTCAGTCTCAAAAGGTTGAAATCAATATCATAAAATTTCACTGGCAGCCGGGTAAATGACAGCCCTCAGGACTGATATTAGTGGTGATAATATGCAACACTTCTATTAATAACCTGAACAATGGGATGGGGCTAAGTCTGTGACTGACAGCAAACTGGCAAGGACTTTAAGAGGCTGGAAAGTAGAGTTGCTATTTATACCAACCTCAACAGGCTGAATATGTTCAAAACTTTCCAAGCCAAGGCCATAAGCAGTGTGATCAAAACTGGCCTCTCTATAAATAAGACACTGGACCAGACAACTGTTTCATAGGTCCCTTCCAGTCTGTATCAGTGTTAGGATTCTGAGCCTATGACATAATATATCCCAATGCTGAAAAAATCTTTGGTACCGAGCTTCAAATATGTGATCAGACCCAGGGCATATTGTCCATACAGGTATCTCATGATGAAGTTTCAGCTACAGTATATACATGGCATCATTAATTGCACATGAATTGGAATTTTGTGCACAGATTTACCCATAAGATTAGAATGATAAAGAGTACTCTTGGTAATCTCAGACTGTCTCAAAGCACTCAGTTCTCTTGAAGCTAGTGGGAACCCGACTTTCTGCTGTTGAAGATGTTGAATTGTGCTTGCCTGTGGGATTCTCTGCCCTGTTCCTTATTATGGAGAAGAAGATGGGGTTAGATAGGGAGTCTGTCAAGTTATAGCTTCCAAGTCCTCTGCTTTTTAAAGGGAGGTGATGGAAATTGTGATGTTGGTGTAGCTCTGAACTTGCACTTAGTCTTTTTACATATATACACTGAAAATCCCCAAATAATCTTTCAAACCTTATGACTTCCCAGCTAGAACTGACTCTATAGCTACTCTTCTGAAATGCCTAGAAACATCTGAAGGTTGTACTTCATAGGATACCCAAGGGCACACTTACTTGTCAAGTGGACTTCTCCTCCCCACTTTCTCCTCCCCACTTCCAAACACCATTTCAGCTGATGTGAGGCAAAACAAACACTTCAGTGTTCTTCCTAGGAGAGTCCTGAGCAGAGCAAGGGAGACATATAGGAGGTCTATGCTGCACCTGAGTTCAGGTTTGCATGCAGCTGAGTATGGGAACACTCTGGGCTTCAACACTACAGGATTTGAGCTCTATACCATAACCCCCTAGGTGAATAATCAGGATGGTAGTAATCATATACTAATAACATGTGTATGAGCACATGTACCATTTGTGTGCAGATGAACATCAGTCTGCTTCTACGCCTTCTTCCCTGCCCTGCCTCAACTGCCTCCTTCTCCTACTTGCTTTCTACCCTGCCACAGTGCCTCATCCTTTACCTCATCACCAGTTTTGGGTGACCCTCTAATTAAACTACTGAATCATAAATTCCAGTTATCTTTTCTCTATAAACCACTTATGATTACATTGCAGTGCAGAAGCAGTGGGGTCTCTAAAGCTCATAATTATAACTGACCCTAATTGGCTATAATCAGAAGAATGGAAGTTAAAATCTCCCTTCAGAAGGATTCTCTGCAGGAGCAGGAAACTGAGAGAAGATTTTGGCAGGAGTTTTACATGAGGTATAGTTAAATTCAGCTCTACTCTGAAAAAAAATGACTTTGTAAAAATACTTCCATGTTTGTTGTTCGGTTTTTTTTGGGTGGGTTGTTTTTTTTTTATTTTGGTGTTGCTTTTTTTTTTTTTTTTTTTAATCAGAAAGGCCTAACTTGCAAATAAAAAGATGGATATTGTATCTGCCATTCCTGCAAACTCACTGTGGGCTTTTACTGTCAGCCTTAACTTCCCTCCATTTCGCCTATCATCAGCAGTAATAAAGACTTGCAGGTTAAATTAGTCCCCCTGAGATGACTGTATAACACACTGGCTTATAATTGTGCTCTGACTGACACCCCTGCAGCCCCCTTCATGTCAGTGGTTTTCCACAGGTAAAGCTGACTGAGCTTAGTGAATATTTCAGTGAGGATATACAAAAGGTATCAGCCCCTGTAGCTTACAGCTCTTTGCTGCCTTACTCTGTAGAGACAGCAGTAGGGAAAAAGAAGTAAACTCTAGAAACCAGTTTTATTTTCATTGTCATATATTGTATTCATATTTGATGAATTCCACAGAAACACTTTCAGGTGTTTAACAAGCCTGACCTAATTCTGGCTATCTGGAAAATACATAAATGTTGTTTTGCTTTCCCCCAGGACCAGCTTTTGATTGTGAACTGCGTTTGGAAAGGCCCTACCCTACAGTGAAATGTGCCTGAGGACAGGGAGAGCCAGCACAGTCTCATTGCTGGGCTGGGACCTACATTGATCTCCCAGAGATCTGGTCCTTAGCTCAGTTTCATTCAGTGCCAGGAGTTCTAGTAAGTTGCCTTGAAGCTGAAGGCAATGGGACTGCTTTGCCAGGTGTAAAGCTGAGCACGTACATAACAGAATCAACCTCAAGATTCACATATTTATTCCACTGAGTGCAGAAATGCTAATGGCTTGGATTTTTCAAATTAAAATTTCAAAATTTACCATCCAAAAATGTTTGAGAGAAAATGCTTATGATAAATTTTTCCAGCTGAGATTTGTTTGAAGACATTTTTCCATGACATAGGATGTGTTTCCATGCACTTCTGAATGGAGAAATAGGCAAGGCATAAACAGTGTCAGACAAATCAAGAACATACTCATGGATGTAATTTTTTTTTCTCAGTATTTGTTTAGCTTCACTCTTAACCTGAGTAAACTTGAAAGCCCAGGAAAAAGTATCTTGTTATCTTGTTGCCATGTAACTGATTAACATGTTCAGAGATGTTCATAAATATTCCTGTCTATTTTTGTATTTGGCATTCTCTATTAACCTGTGTTGTTGAACTGAACATATATTAAGCGTCTTCTAGATTTTGTCATACAGTCCTTCACATAGCGTAAATTATAATTCTAAATATCCTCCTGTTTTGGTAATTTCCTTTCATTTTGGTGGGCATCTTCACTCTTACTGTATCTATTCTGAGATGGCATATGTAACCTTTGGGCATGTAGAATATTAATACATCTTTGATCACATTCTCTTGTGTATCCTTCCCCACAGCTTTCTGATTTTCCTCCAGAATGAACTCTGAAGTAATTCAACAACTTTATTTTTGTTATTGTGATCAGTTCACTTTAGTTTTAATTAGCAACATGTGATCTACTAGGTTTTTTTGAGTTTTGTTCTGTTTTGGTTTTTTTTAATCATTGCTCCAGTCGCTTGGATGGTGATTCTTTAGAAGTTTCTTCTTTTACTGCTTTTGTTTGTATTTTCCTGGATCCCTGTTTGCTTCACAGACGTAATTATCAGAATACATAGCTGTAACATAAATCTTCTAAACTTAGTATAGATGTCAAAGAAATAAAAGACTTTTTCTTTCATCACCTTCTTGCCAATTCAGGACTGCTTCTCCTGAGTGACTTTGCTATCCCTACTCAAAAAAACACCCCACAAGTGAGATCTTCCACTTTTTTAGATACTATGACTACTTTAGTAAATAATAACTTTTTTGCTCTCGCATCTTAATCAAGATGACAACAGGACTAATTGTGATTCCTTTCTCAGGATGTAATTGCTCTTTTTTCAGGTATTTGTAGAACTTTCCTTTGCTGTGTCACACACAGCTAGCTCATGAAAGTGTCCTTGAGTTACCGTTTTTCTCTGAGCTCACTCTACTTTGCCTGCCTTCAAATTCTGTATACCAAACACCAGAGACAATTTATACACCAGAAGCTATCTGTAGAAATTCCCCTCACAAATATGTCTGAGTTATGGAGAGGTCACATATGTTTGTCTTGAAGCTAAATTGGTATCCTGAATAAAATCTCCTGTTTTGAATCTCTCTGACTGTGAGTCAGTGCCTCTGTGTTTGCAACCTACAATTGTGTTACCCTTTGCACCCATCCTTTTGGGAATGTTCCTCTGTAATTTGTTACCCACTGTCACCTTTAGATTTTTGCCTTCTATCAGATTTGTGGCTTCCCTCAGCCCAAGTTATTCTTCTCTTGTGGCATGCATTAACTTGCATTTTTACAAGATGATTCTCATTTTGCTATTCTCAGCCTGTATTTTTTTAAACTGTTTTATATCACATTTCTTGATCCTTACTTTTATAATATCTCCCAATTTAGCATCATCTGCAAATTTAATGAATGTGGTTTTATTCTGCTGTCTTCATGACTATTAATAAAGGTAGTAAGTAAATATTGGTCCCAGTATAGGCCTCTGAGGCTCTGCCCTTCCCCTCTGCATACACATCCCTGCCCTCAAGCTATCTGCGTTGCGCTGCCTGGCAGTGCTCTCTTCTTTCAGCTGTTCCAGTTCCAACCTTTGTGTACTTCTACATAAATGTAGTCTGCATGTTAACTTGCTATATAACTGGTTCACCAAAATCCACATCTGGGATACAGACTGTACCTCAAACACCCAAAAGTTTAGGAAATACCACAAAACTTAGTGATGAGTTTCATCTCATGGGTCTGTTACCCAGTTCTGATGTAATGCTTGCATTAGATCAGAGAAGGGCACCTCTTGTCTTGAAACCACTGACAGTTTAGCAGGTTTGTTTTCTCACTGGTTTTGTTAAGCAAGTGGTTTTTTTCTCGTTATGTGCAGAGGCAAGTTTTTAGTGTGGATTCAGTTAGACCATTTGAGGGCACTGCACATCATTTGTAGGCTCATTCTTCCGGAATACGCATCTTGATACTGCTCCACAACAAGAGGTGAACAGGTAGTAGAAATTCCTTGTTTATATGTGACTTTGCTCACATTTACAACTTTTGTTAGCATGACTGAAAAGTCACCTCACTGAGTGGCACAGAATCCAAGCATACATGGAACTTCACTGGTAGAATAAACTTTTTATAGATGTTGCCTTCAGAGAGGTCATAGAGGTTATGGCAAAAGACTGGGGGAGGGAATGTTGATTGGGTTTGTTTTTTGGTTTGGTTGTTGTTTTTTTAATAAGGTGTGTCTTTCCAAGAAGTCCTTGAGCGAGGTTAATAACAACTTTTTGTCTCAAAAAATGCATAGCCACATATTTTGGACAATAATAGATAGAAGGAAAAGAGAGAATGAGTAATAAATAAAAACTAATATGAGTACCGATGAGCAATGAGATCTGCTTCTGCTCCAGTTACCAGTAGTAGGATCAGACAATTTTAAACAACAAAAGAAAGAAGAAAGTGGGATGGAAGCCAGAAAAAAAGGCCCAGTAATCTAGCAGATGGATCACTAGTTTACATCTTCAGCAAAATGCATCCAGTTTTCTGCAAAGTCCCAGACTACCTGCATGCCCTCAACAAATTCCATAATGTCTTTACAAAATGGTCTATGCCATAAAACCATAGAATTATAGAATGGTTTGGGTTGGAAAGCACCTTAAAGATCATCTAGTTCCAACTTCCAACCCATAGGGGCTGCCACCCACTCAATCAGGTTGTTCATAATCACAGAATAATTTGAGACCTGCAAATAGTAGCATGAACAGGAAGTAATTTCAATTTGAAGTTATCTGCTAGCTCTTGTAAAATAAACATAGTATGTACTAACTAGTATTTTCCCTTTTCTACTACGTGAAGTTTTGACAAAGGCAGTTTACTTAGAGATTACATTCAGATCATGCACTGATAGATTTCTAGGTACTGTCTCCAAAATATTCACTCCCACAGTCATCTTCAGACTGTGGTGCAGACTGCTACATCAACCAAATACTCATAACTAGTAGACAGTAGAACAAGCCTGCAGGGTCTTATGGCTGTGCAGTTCTTCAGCTTTCCCATCTACTATTCTGTTCTAAAAAAATGAACTCCAGCAGTATATTTCAGTCTCTAGGCACTTTTGTTCCTGGTTATTTTTTATGCATCTTTTTCTTTCTTTCATTCTTCCCTTAATTTTTTTTTTTTTCATTGACATATTTATAAGCATTCTTTTCTTTTCCTCTCTACCTGCAGCTGGTATTTACCCTTACTTTCTCCTCTCTCTGCTGTGGTTGAATATTCTTGCTTCATTGCCTCCTTCCTTCTTCATTTCTGGTTGACAGCATCATCATAAAGGTGAACTAAAAAGAAAATTGGAATTCTGTTTACTTCACCACTATGCATTGAATGCCCCACCTATGCAGTCTCACAGAGAAACTCATAATGAGAACATGCTGCACTGACAGATGTGTCTTTTCTCTGCAGATCACAACATATCTTGCAGGGCCAGTTAGTGTTTAGCATTGCTGTTACGTTGCTTTGCAAAGGTGGGTCTGAGTAGATTGATACAGGACAAGATTCACTGTATCACACGTCACTTTCAAATCTTATTTCTTATATATCTCTACTTGTCACCCATTTTATTCCTGAGGTAAATCCTGATGCTTTCCCAGCAAATGTGCAATGCCTTTTCTGACTAAACTTAATGTACATGGTAAACTGAAAACAATTTCTGAAGGCTAGAGTTCAGAGAGCGTTGCAAATATCTGTCATAGAGTTTATGTCCTGTTTCCAGGGGTCTGTGCATGGGAGGCAGCAAATCTAAGTGTCTGTCTGATGGAGCTCAAGTGAAAATAATCATGAAAATATCTGCTGCTTTAATGTCCTGCTTCAGTTTTGGGAGTATTTCTAGAGGATGAGGCCAGAAAGGGGGTAAATAACAGAAGGAATGACTTAATTTTTGCCTGATCTGTAAGATCTGTATCTTTCTGAGAAGTGAGAGCTATTTTTAGTGCGTTGCATCATTTGGTCTTGGCAGCCATAGCAACCAAGAACCTTTCCTACCCAGCAAAATAGGAAAGGAAGAGAAGCCAAACTTTACTGTTATGCTGGCCTCTCTTTACCGGTTTCTGTCCCCCTGTTGCAACAGATTTAGGTTTAGTACAATGGCTTTTGAAGCCTAACACATTTTCCCCTACATGTTCCCAGCTCCACCATAGCCTTAAGGAATGAACCTCAGTGAGGCTTTCCCATCCTGTACTTTGTTGTGTTTGCTGTGTTACCATCTGTACTTACTCTTTATGATGATGGCTTTCTCAGTCTTGGATTAGCATTTCAGTGAGACATATGCAGGACCATGGCGTGAGACGATGGCCAGTCCTATGGGAAGTGTCAAGAACAGATTTCTACTTATTCATCCAGAAACCATATCTCCTTCTCAGTGATAATGGTTCTAGGTCTAAAAACAAAGGCTTTTTCGCAAAAATATTTCCTTTTATTAAGTGGAAAACCAGATGCATGGGAATGGGATGAGCTTTGGTATTTCCTAGCAGAAGAGGAAAGAATGAAGAAATTATTCTGTGCTTTTTCCCACTTCTAAGTGTCTAAGTCTGCCACTGACTTTATCTGTTAACACTGCCTCACAAGTCACCAAAAATCTTGTCCAAACAAGACAAGGTAATATCCTTTGGTTAGTATTTACTTGGCAGAATTGTAACTAACGGACTGTGAATCACCCTTTCCCCACATTGCAATAATAGCTATACTGACTGCTATACTGACTGCTCTCTGCTAATTTATAAACCTCTCACACATCATCTGCTATCTATGAAGGTGTTTATATGAATTATTTGTTGCTATATGAAAATGAAAGTATTATCTTTGCAGAAAGGTTTCTTCAAAAGGACAGCTAGAGAAGGAATCAGAGTCATACTGTGGTCATTGGGAATAAAGAGGAAATAGGGAAAGGTTGGGAACAGACTAAATCTGTATACTCTGGGTTATTGCTGTATCTTTAGGAAGAAGTGAAGCATCAGAACTGGGCATAATAAAGTTGTGGATTTCCTGGTTGACACTGCAATTACCTGGGCTTCTGAGGAATCGCGAAAATGAGTAGTGGAGACATTTGCATTGTTTGTTTTCAATGTCAATTCTATTTCAAAAGATCTAATATATGGGTTCATTCATGCTTTTGTTATTCTCTTATACTTTCTTTGAGGGCTAAAATGGTGCCAATTGATTCTACACTCATTATTTGTATAAGAGACCTCATGCTTTCTCACATTTTTGTGTGAAATTATCCACTATGAGATGCTGAAATGATTGAGATTACTCAAACGACTCCTCAGCAGAGTCCCCCTCACAGTGCTGTTGGGTTTGGCTAAATATCCACCCTCACAAATTGTCAGGCCCAACACAGGAGACATCTAGTATTAAAGCACTGTGTGATGGAGCCTCAGTAGAAAACCTGCTCACCAGAAGATTTATTGTTTTTGACAATGCAAAATAATGATCAAATCTGAAAGGACCATTATTATATGTCCCTAGAAACAGATGACTCTTACAAATACTTAAGTCCTGTAAATATATTGGGTAAAATGACCATATATAAAGCCAGACTATAATTTAATGAGGGTGAGGAAATGAAAATACCAAAATATGAGATCTGATATATTTTGCCTTGATACTATCTGCCTGTTTCTGGTTCTGCTTTCTGGACAGTGTCAGACTCTGTTCCTCTAGTCTACATTAAAAGTAGGGAGGTCGAGATTTTGTCTGTAGCCCTTTTGATACCTTTGTTGAGTCAAGGGAAGTGTTGACGACTTTAAAAAGTTTTATTTCCAGTAGAGGTTTAGAGATGGGAATTCTGGAGTGTCATAAAACAGATACCATTTCCTTTCTGGTTAGCCTGATAGGATCAAAGTTAGGAAATACTGTGTCTCCTGAGGGAAAGTGATCTCTGCTTTCCAGAGGGGAAAGAGGCTCTTTATGTCTTATCTTTCTTATCTGTCTTTCCTGTCCCTAGCTATATTCATATGAACATGATATAGACCTGGGACTATTCTCATGAAATATACATTTTTGTGTCAACTTATTTCTCCAGAGCTATATGATTTAACCTTGTTGGGGAGTTATCTGTAAAATAAATTCCAGTGTTTTAATAGATATAGAGGGACAGAGTCTAAATATTAGGCTTACTCTGTGTGCAGGCACAAAAATAACGTTGCCTGGAGTAAACTATATCTCTTCGCCCCTCAGAAGCTCATCTGAGAGTAATTGTACATACCCAGCTATATCAAAAGAGAACCACTGCTTGATGCAAGAGATGGGATTAGAGTCTATGACTGAAGTATCTCAGGTCTCCCTGATCAAGGCAAGCTATAGAGCAGTCATCAGAAAAGAAAAAGGCAGATGACAGAAGCCGTGACTATCAACACCACAGATATAATAATACAGGCAGGGGAGATCTTTTTCCTTTTACCTTCTGAAATTCCATGCAAGATTGTATTATGTATTTGTAGCAATGCTTCTATTTCAGTGTGAATAGCTTTTCATACAGAAGCATTACAAAGGATCAAAATTTAAAGTTAAAACAGACCAAGCTTTTCAGAATGTTGAATATCATTAAAAATAGTTTATTCAAGCAATAATCCCCTTAGAATTGGTTACTGCCACTATTAATGACTTGCTAGTTAAAATATTAATGGTTCATAACTGAAAGCTGCTGGTAATGGTTGATTTCAAGGGGTATTATTGCTTAATTAATGACACTTCACCTATCTGCAGTCAGTTTTGTTGGTATTCATTTTACTATCTCTTTCAGGATACTAAAGCCAGTTATTACATGTGAAGGAAACATTACAAAGAGAGACAAAATAAATGCTTATGTTCTGGGGTTTTTTGCATTTTGTGGCCTGGCAGCAAGCTTGCTTCTGAATTAACTTGTCTCCTCTTAGTATCTGACTTCTTATTAGGAATTTTATGTGGATTGAAATTGCTTGTTGGAACTCTGTATTGAAAAGCAATGTATGATTTTGGGAGAGATTGGTAAATGGAAATTTAAAATATTTGCTTTAAATCGTTGTTTTATAAATCACCTCTTTTGAGCTCTTTGATCGGAATGACCATTTTGTTCACAAAGTTCCATTTTCACCCATTGTTTTGTCGTATCCTGCTTAGGAACCTTTTTTGACGTGTTGATACCATGGTTGTTCTAGCTTGTAATTTACACACCATGTTGATCAAAAAAGGTATGTTGTAGGAATATACATGGTGAACAGGAAGTAAGCTGAAATGCCAGGTGGCAGGATGACTGCAAAGCGTGGAGGGTGTAATAAAAATGTGATATGCTTACTAAAAAGTTTAGACTTTAATTTCCCATGAGTTACTGGGTGTCCACTGCTCTCTGTGCTTGCAGCTCTTATGCTTAGGAATAGAACATAATACAAATCCTCTTTACAGGCACTTTTAATATCAGTAGCCAAATTCCTGCTTGTCGCTCACACACTGAATAACAGAAGTAAGAAAACACTTTCATACAGGGATTTTCCATGAGTACAAAATTGACTGTGTTTGCATTGTGGGGTTTGGATACCTTCAGTTCTTTCTTCTATGACTGTGGTTTCTCAGGAGCCAATCCTATAAACCTTACAAGAGTCATCTTCTTCTCCCAGGTCACAATAGCAGAACAGGTTTGGGGACTGTAAAGATGATCATTCCCTTGACCATAAATCTGACTGTAAGCTCAAGCTTTTAAGTAGTGCTTTCAGTGAGCCATATTTATCTCTAAAAACTCATGGAATTATTGACAATTTTTCTCATTTACTTCTGGGATTCATTCTTCTTAATTGGAATATTTCAGAAAATAAAAAAATTGAGTGTATGCACTTCACGTTGAGTAGTTCTTTGACTTCCCAGGTATATTAAAATTTTCTTTTAAAGTCAGTTCTGCTGAACATCTCATCAACCTTCATTATTTCTAGATCTCAAGTCTAGAGACTAGAATCTTACTAAGAGCACAGGGAGGAGTTCAGTAGACACACAGATGGTAAAACCTCAGATGAAATTAAAATTTTAAAAGCATTTAAATAACAGATAATCTTTCATTGTCTAAGAAAACAGGGTAGCCATACAACAATAAGGTTGTTCCTTGCACTCCTATGGGCTTTATTGCTTTCATTTAAGCAAATTTTGGGCTACCAAAAGATGATAATTTTAATTTGAGATGAAGGACTACCATCTGTGTACGTAGTGGACTCCTCTCCCTCATGTATTATCTACGCAAATAACACCAACTTTATTGTTTGGGGAATGTGATGAAGATAATAAAAGTGAATAGAGACAGGTGCTGATCAAACAGATGTTATTTTAGTCTGACTTCCCCTATCTGGCTCATCAGTGTTTGTCAGTGTACGCATGCATCACTGCCAATATTTTAAGCCTGAGCTAGTCCTACTGGCTTACATTGTGATTTACTGGGTGAATACAAAGGAATAAATAGACATTATAAAACTCCAGTGTTTTTTGTTACAGATACCTAGAGGTGAAAAGCTACTAAAAACTTCCAGTAGGTCACTCCACCTTTGTCTCTTGCAAAAATCAGCCTTCCATGAATCTCATCCTTAATTTTTTTGTCTGTACTGACATTTTCAAATGACTGAAGTAAGAGGAACAGATATTGAAGGATGTTTACACAGATAACTCTGCTCTATAAAGCCAGTGATACTGTATAATCTATATCTGAACTTCTTTAGATATAGAATAAATTATCTCAATGTAACCCATGTGGAATGTAGGCTAAAGTTGATTTTAATGCTAAACTAAACCTCTTTTGAATCCATTTCAGTGAGATGGTTTAATTAACTAGACCACTTTTCCTAGCCCCGTATATGCAATGCAAATTAATGGCCTTCAGAATACACATTCTCTCAGTGTCTTGCTGCTGTTTGCTGCCCATGAATCCTATCTCTCATCCCACACCTTGCACTTGCACAAGTGATTAACTACCTCCAGAACTCATTTCTTCCTGAGTGGCTTCACAGTATTTTTCTTGCATGGAAGGAAAATATGGTGGGTGAGCCAGCACAAAAGCATTTTCAAAGGCGTCAGTACTATTGTGTCAGAGTATCATTTCTAACATCTTTTGCTATAATATAGAATACAAATGAAATGGTAGATTATTTAATTCATACCATATCACTTACCTAGATCAAAGATGAGAGGTCCGTTTTGTATTTAAAATATGCTGCTTGTGCTAGAAAGGCGTGGTGGGAGTTTTACGCAGACTTAGAATGTAACTTTTTTTTAATGTATCTTCTAGATAAAGACTGCCTGAGAAATGACACAGCATTCCTGCAGGGACAGAGAGCAGCCCCTCTTCTGAATGCAAATCATGTTGAGGCCATGATATGAACTCAGTCACTCTAGTGCCATCTGTCACCAAGAGGGAGGGAATGCCATATAAAAGCTGGATTTTCTGCTTCATGAGATTCCCACATGTAAAACTTTTTTTGCCAGAAGGGAATAAATAAGAAATGGAATTGTTGAAAATCCTTTCAAGTTAAGTTCTGACAAAATCCAGCATTCTCAGTTCCTACTTGAAGAGCAGTGTCAAAACATCAAGCTGAGACCAGGCACTGACAGGCCACTTTGGCGGAGGCTGTAGAGAGCTTTGAAAAGCTGTCTTTGTTTCTATATGTTCCTAAGATCTTGGTACTCCTGAAGGTCCCCAGCAGACAGTACAGCTGTCAAATGGGTGCTTTATTAAATCCCTGTAACACAGAGCCACTGACCCCAAATGACCCTTGCATTAAAAGGCCATCAGGACATAGGAGGGGGTGTGGAAAAATGATGCTGTACTTACTGGGAATGAAATAAGAACCATCATAACCCCTTTTCTCCACCACCAGGTGCAGGCAGAGTCTTGATACAAAACACATGAGGCCTCAACAGATCAGAAAGTGACAACGTACAATGTAGATGGTCTGCAAAGCAGACAGTGAAGAGTCAGGAAAGCCACTGTGTCACTACCCACAACAATAGGTCTCCAGGTTCCTGCTGAAAGGTACCTTGACCTGGCAGCCAACTAAAGAATTTATCAGAGAAGTTTCGTTGAAAAGATAAGAATGCTTTTTTTTTGGTCCTACTTTGCATTATTTTCCAGATGTGATCCTTGTGGAATTATGCAATGTTTTGTCATTAAGTTTGAAAATTCTTTTTCTCATATGCCACAAGCAGTCTCTACTTATATCGCTGAAGTGTTTACATGCAGTATTGTTTAAACTGTCTGCTACAAAGGAAAACAGTGTTTCAAACATTAAAGTGAATCTCACACTTGCTAAAATGACCTCCTACAGGTTTTAGCTCACTTTACATCCAGGCCATGACCACTCGAGCACTTCCTCTGCCCACCTGACTGCACTGTGGGTCACAGCTGGCTTCAGATCTTTTGAGAGGGGAATTCAACACCTTTGCCTGTAAGGTCACAGGTTTGCCCACATAGCACCCTTCAGATCTTGCCCTAATGCCTTGTGGGGGCAAGGATGGGAAAACTTTTTAAGACCATTTTACCTTTTCATGACTCCTCCACCCATGAAGCAGCTCCTGCAACAAGGAATACAATTAATCATATCATCAGATATAATAATATAATATATCATCAGAGTTGTTAAACTGGGTATAAATTGACCACTACACATCTTTACCCTTTGCACAGCAGAAACACAGAACAATCCAAGGTTCATTTACATCTGATGTTTTCCAAGTATCTATTACTGTGAGGTTCACATAAACCAACATGGCATACTTATTACTACTATTTACAGCAACAAATTAAAAGGTGTTTATATATTACCAACATAACTGACTGTCATGAAATAAAAAAACACAGCCTGTGAAGACAAATAAAGCTAGTTGAAGAGGGTAAACTTTATTAATTTTTTAATATTTTTTCTTGAGCAGGAGGGTGGGTTAACTATCTGTTGGAAAGGCAGTGTAAATCAGTTCACATCACACCTTGTAGAAGAAGAGTAAAGATGTGTCTCTAGAAGGAAAAGCAATCAACAGAAGGGGTGGAGAAAAAGTATAAATCAGGATGGTTTATGCTTCCTTCCACCTTGTAGATTGCTTTTCCTTCTGTAACCTCCCTCTTTCTTTCTCCCCCTTCCTCTGTCCTTCACTAGCAATTCAGCTTCCCTCCCCATGTTCCTTCTCATAACATTTGAATGTGCTATAAAAACAAAAGTATAGTTTATAGAATGGGCTGAGTGTTGTGCTAAGTGTCTCTTCATTCTAGACAGGGAAATGTCCAATTCACAGGAAGTTTTGGATCTATAACAACTCACATTGAAATTATGCTTTGTTACTGATCTATAGACTAAAGCCGGATGAACTTTATTTTTAAACTATCTGAATCCCATTGAGTCTGTACTGATATGAGAGTGCAAGGCCATCCTGATGGTATTTTCTGAAGAACCTATGTAGTCTTTTACATGAGTATGATCCTAGTCCCTGTCATAACCAGTGAGAGATTGTATTGCAGATGTAGCTGCTAACTGGTCGTGGGACTGAGACAAAAAGTGGTGTCCTAGACAGCTTCTTGTTTTCTGGGCTGTATGTTCATTTTTGTGTCCATAAGGTTTAGGTGTCAAATTCCTGTTCTTCATCTTTTTACACCTAAATAACACCTGTTATGAAGAGACCTGTCACTGAGATTGTACTCTTTCTTTTTTTGCAATCTCCATTTAGAAGGATAGTCTTAGTAGTATTCCAAGTCTTAGTTCTGTCTCTGAATGATCTTATAACAATGTGTGACAGCTGCAACCCTTCTGTTCTAGTAACTAATTCCATTTAAATTTTGAGGAGAGAAATGCAACATTCACATATGTTCCTTGTGATCAAATGATAATAAAAAACTTTTGTTCTGTCTTCATAATCCTCCTATAAAAAGTAGTGTATGATAGCACTCACCAACTATACATTGTCAGATAGAAATGCATGTTGATGTTTCTGAGAGGAAGGATCAAGAGTTGCATTACAATGCAAAGGCAAGGCACATAGTGATGGATGTACTCATGCTAATATGTCTGATAGAAACAGGAGACTTGTTTCAGAGGAGTGAATGTAGACAATGAAAATAGAAACTGCAATCTGCAGGAAAATTAGGAAGATTATCTCGGTTAGACTTTTCCTTTCCTGAAAATCTTGATTAGATGCCTTGCTTAAACAGTGCAATCAAAAATTTTTAAACAAAATATTATAGATTTGCAGGTGTTAGCCTAACAGAATATACTAGACAATAACGTCTGAAAAGGGAATCCACATTTCCTTAAGAATGTTTGTGCTGTCCCTTAATTCATATACCAACTTTACTTTTCAGACCTGTTTATTGAGAACATATTTCACAAAGCTGTTTAGGTGATATCAGAGTTTTATGTTGAACTGGGAACATAGTTGCTGTAGTGTGGCCTGATTTACTGAGTGCCTGTGAGGACAAGCAAAAACAACATCACATTTCATGGATTCTTTTTTTCCTGTGAGGTAATAAAATGATATACAGTGAAGCACACATGAGACTGCAGAGTTTGGTCCTTTGTTATAAAGCCTACAGTGGTTCCTTTACTCCAGAGTGAAGATTTCTAGGTGGCTGATGATGCTGCTCCAGAATGATGTATTAATCTTTGCTTTCAGAATAGACTTCAAGAGCTTCATCACAAGAAAATCTGTTAACAGATTGCTATCAGTGGCAGTTGTTTGTGTTTCCTCTGGAGCTCAGCCTTTGACATTGCCCATTATATGGCTTAAATCTCTGAATTTATATAAAACAATACGGGTAACTATTTCATCTTCCCTGCAAATTCTTAAAACATTTCCAAATAAGACTGAATTTTACTAGGAATGAGGCAAATGTTTCTATTCTCATTTTCAGGTGGACAAATTATGGCATAAATAAGTTTCCTTATGTATATAACAATGGCTCAAGAAGTTTTGACAGACAGAGGGAAAGATTCCAGACAAACGGGAAAAGCACAGTTTTCCTTTTAGGGAAACCTGGAATATTAATTTTTGCAGAAAAGAGCACAATGATTAAGAAGAAAAAAAAAAAAGGAGGAATGCATCACAAATGTCCTTTTTCCATTTGCCACACGAAATACCCATAACATTGAATTTTTCTGTAACTTTTAAAACTTTACATTGAAAAAATAAGATACACTAGAAGTTTATAAATATCTACCATTAATTATTTAATTGTTAAATAGCATAATGACTGATTATGTGTGGTTTCTTAAAGTATTTAACCCCTTCTATCACAAGAACGGTGTATTTAAATACAGAGAAAGAGACAATAGAGAGGAAAGGAATATTTCTTTTCCCTCTCTTTATATGCTTTCAGAGATAAGACATAAATTACAGTGAAGTTAACAAACACCAAGACCCTTTGGCATTTGACACAAGAGCCTTTTCTCTTTAATTTGGCATCCTAATAATGTTTGGAGTCCCTCAGTTCAAGCAAGTCAGTGGCAGATGCTTTATTGTGTCTCTTGTTTCTCCTCTGGGGCTGTACATTAGGTTAAAATATCACAAATAGCTGCTATTAAAGTGTGAGTCACAGTAGCTATAATTTTTCATGACAGCCAAAGAAAATGTGACATGTTTAGGAAACTCTGTCATTGATACTAACACTCAGATCTTCAGGCAAATGTTTAATGACATACTCAACATGCTGTGCAAACTCTGCTATCTACCAAACAAAAGGTTACTACTAGAGAACTATAAATATTCGGAAATGTCACTAAACAATAGGAGCTCTTTTTCTCCCTGATCACTGAAGGCAAGATAGAAATCGGACTGATACATGAACTGGAAAAAAAGATGGGCTTTTTATGTATACATTAAGTTTTTGTTTGGCTGTTGTAAATGCTCTGTGTTAGTGTATCTACTGTCTGTGCTTAGTGCAGAACCATGGCTTTCCTGATTTTATTTGATTTAAGCTTTTGTCTGGCAGTGAGAAGTCAGGCTTACTACGGTTCAACTTCTACTGTACAGGGAGGAAATGAACATACATATGCCTACACCCTCTGAGACTGCAGGCACAAAGCAAGAAATCCTTTCTGTGAGCAGGGCAGTGCTACCTGTAAAATTCCTAGTGAAATTTCATGGGTTCATGACTCATCATCATTTACCTTCTTAAACTAGACACTGTGTAGTTATTCAATCCTCATGATCACTGTTAGAAATGAGGCTGTCTTAGGAGTATCCAAATGACACACAATGTATTGGGAAGACCTATGACTTACAGATTTTAACAGGAGAAATGCAAATCACTACATTGTGGCCTAAAAGTCATAGGACCTATGTAATACTACAATGTAAGTTTATGGTCATTTAAAGTCACACCAGAGTATCAGTAGTGTGAAGGAGATTATTATTCTGTTTCATCTGCAAAGACCAGCAAGGTTGAGAACAGTAGAAGCATAGAATAAACTTGGTCGTGGGTCTGGGCTATAATACTGTAAAAAAACATGGAAAATGCCCACTTGGCTTCCCTCTGTTTCATGTGGGGAGCAATTGATTTTGCCTTTCACTGAGAGAAAATGAATGGTGGGGAAGCAGACATGGGCTTTTAAATTGTTCAAATGTATGATGGATCTTAATCATGGTATTATGACAGGTTAAGAGTTTAAGCCTGCACAGACTGGAGATGATGAAGCTGCCTGGGGATGGGAACTCACTGCAGCACATTAGCACCTAAATCAGGGTTATGAGATCTTGGACCAGGAGAAAACTGAACAAAAAAGGCAAGAGCAGAATGCCCTGTAGATTAACGCAAAGGAAATGGTTTCATACATTTCTGTTCTTAGAGGGTGAGGACTACTGATTGATTTCTTCATCTCCAGAGAAAGCGACAGAAGTTTTCATGTTTTAATTTAGAGGGGAATAGTATCACCTGTGCACAATTCTCTCTTTTAGGCTGTCTCTACAGTTACTGTGACAGGGAACTGTAAGATCCATTGCAGTATTCTTATAAACCCAGGCTCAGGGAAAAGCAAGGGCCTTTGCAGCAATAATCTGGACTGGTATGAAATACATGGTATTTTCACCAGGTCAAAATGGGCTGCTACAGCAGATGCTGCTTAGATTGTTGTCTGCTTTTCTGTATTTCTAAAGAGCACAGCTCAGCTATTAAGCCACCCAAAAAGCAGTGTGAGTTGAGATTTATGTGTGAATTTGGGCTCTCAGCTCAAAGCACAATGTGGAGTGCTCCTGCTGTTAGGAGAAGCTTCTCTGTCAGTTAAGCTTCTCTGCCCTACGTGGCAGCCCTCCTGGACTTTGTGCCCTTGGCGCCAGTGTTGTTTCAGTGAAAGGGTTAATGTTCACCAAAGGACAAATTTATAGCGGATGACAACTGTGATGTTCTTCAGCACAGTTTTAACAGCAGGCTCTGTGGTGGCCTCTTGCACACTGGAGATATGTATTTTTAGATGAGTGTTTTGGGAAATTATTCACCCGTGAGCATTGTATAGTTCACACAATGAATGCAAATTCTAGTATAAGATGGGATTTAAGATTCACCTCTCTCCTCAGAACTTTCTAATTAACATTTTACAGCATGTTTTCCTGAGCAGTGCAACACTGGACAACTAGATGTACACTTTTTCACTTTGGTCAAGGAGAGCACATCCAACATTCTTATCACAGATGGGGCATTCAATTTCAATCTGGACAGGTTCTGGCTGTAAAAGAAGCTGAGGAGCGAACAGTTTCACACTTAGTACAACTGCATCAAGGAGCTATCAAATGATTTCTCAGTGGTAGTTGTGCAGAAGACAGTGCAGAAGACAGTACTGCAGAAGATAGTACAGAAACGGTGCAGGGGGAAAAAGAAGGCATTTCTTTTGCTCTGTATTAGAAGCAGGAGAAGTAGGAAGAAAGGTGAAGGCACTGACCATCTTCGAAGAAATGCAAAATGCAAGGCTAGACATTTTTCCATATTCATGTGGCAGGAAAGGCATAAATGAGTAATATGCTTAATCATGGGAATTTGTTTTTTGGCAAAAGGAGAAGCTTGAGTATGTAGATCTGGGGCTGGGTGACCACCTTTACATGACAAATGGGATTAGGTCTTGGGATACATTTTCCTAATTAAGTCTGTATTATATGTATGTAAAACTGGCATGAGCATGCAATCATGAGTGATGTGTCACAAACTGGATCAAGGAGGCTGAACTCGCCCTTAATTAAAGTCTGAAAAGTTCAGAAATCTAAAAGAAAAAATGGATATTAGAGGCTATTCAGAGCAAAAGGTGTGTCTTGAGGGCTGTAGCAGTTATTCAAAGCAGCCATCAGTATATAATTTTTGATGATTTTGAGAAAATGCAAATTATCCCAAAGCTCTACCTAGAATATTTGGTGATCCCTTATGCCACCACACTTGTACAGAGGTGGACTGCTGGTATTGTCAATGCCTTTACAAGCAGCCGACGAGAATCACTGGGACCCCAGGAGGTCCTGGAGGCCTAGTGTTGTGCTACAAACAAAATAGAACAGAGGAAGATTGGCAGACATTAGAGAATTAGCCTAAGCTAACATCAATGAAAGCTTTGATGCAAGCCTCTTTCAGGGAATTACAATAAAAGGTAGAGTGACTAAAGTTGAGGCAGGCTTAAACAGGCATTCAGATACAGTTAACGACAGAGATAAGAGACTTCAGGAGCTTGAAAGCAAGAACCTAAAAAATAGATAATTTGGAGAATTGAGAAAGAAGATATAACACTGGATTGAAAGAAATCCCAGACCAGACTGACATAAAGAAGAAGGAACTCTTTAATGAACTGCTAAATTCATGCAAAACGAACTCTGAATCAAGGGAGATAAAACTTCCTGAGTATATATAGGTGGGACAGCTCATACCCATTGCAACCAGCACCCTAGTCTTTTGCTCTAGCACCCCTGGCTTTTGCACTGTGCTGTATACCACTCTGTACCAATGAAAAGTAAATGAGCATTTCACAGGAATTATTAAACTGTGAACAAGGATATATCCCACCTAGATTCTATGATAAGTGAATGTGTAGATCAGAGATAGGATGCCTGGGTGTGAAGATAGAACCCTAGATAAGCCTAGCATTCAGCATATGTGACAAAAAAATGGCAAGTGCAAAGAGCCAAAGCAGTGAGCTTGAGGCTTCCTGATGAAGATAAAGGAGATGAGTGTCATACTGCTGTGCTAGGGTTTGAGTTCCCTTCCTCTACGTTACCTGGGAGCTGGTAGCCAGAGACATGCCTCTGAGGGTCTGGGCAGGGAGACACCTGGCTTATATGCCAGCTAGGCAGTCCTGAAAAGAAGGAAGAAGCTGAAGACCAATGTAAATAACTAAAAAAAGATATTAGCTAACCCATGGTATACTTACACAGAGACAATTAGAATTGTAACTTTGCACTGCTTTGAGGAAGTTCTTCCAGATTTAGGAAGATTTAGGATTTTAGGAGCTTCAGTTCCTTCCTTGATCCTAACGGTTCCATTATCACTCTTTGTCTTCAACAAAACCAAGGAAATCCCCATTTCCAATACTTATAAGGGTATTTTGATGTGTGTTTAACAGGGCATACTTCAGAGGCTTAATTTGTGTTTAATTTGCAAGTAGTTATTCTCATTTAGGCAAGCTGATGGATAAAGAAGTTTTAAAAGCTCAGACTGCACACTAAGGTTAACAACTGACATTGCAGTAATTCAGATCCTGGATGAAAAAAGCTAGGAGAGTTTAACAAAAATAACTGTGAAGGAATATGTGAGGAAAGGGTAGAAGATTAAAAAGAGCAGGAGAAAAAGCCTTACTGAGACATTAAACAGAGTAAAGGTTTAACTTGCAATCCTGCTAAGTTTGTAATCCCAGCAAATTTCAAAATTTCAAAATCAGTAGGACCCCATCTTTGACTTGAAACCTAGCAAAGACAAATTTGATTTTGCCACTTGTAGCCCTGTATATTAGCTCTATATTGATGTTGAGGAATTCACCAATGTGCTGGCTAAAAGTTTGTACTCTCTGTTGCCCGATTAGTTAGTGGAAAGCGAAGAAACTCTTTCCAAGGGCGTTAATTAGCAGATAACATGTGAAGAAGTGTAATTGTATGAAAGGTATACCGTCGTCCTGTGATGTAAAGGAAGTCTTAAAAGGATCTGAATTAAGTGATTTAGATGGGAGTCCTGGATTGCATGAATAATGGAAAAGCATCACAAGTATTAGATCAATAGGTATGGTTCCATTATAAAACCGCTTTGGCTGGAGTCAAAGCTAACCACAGTTCTTTGTATCTTTGGCATATAGTTTCTTTTTGTGATGGTCTTGTCACTTTTGCAGAAGTTAGCACAAAAATTCCCTCTTGCAGGTATAATGTATAGCATATTTGGAGAATGAAGTCACACAGAATATAAAAGATATTTTAATGATGATTGCTGATCCATTTCTTTGCAGGCCATTGTAATGAAAAAAATTAGGAAAGAATTTGTGAAGTTTATAGAAGATCCAGGGCTTACTCAATTAAGCCAAACTTCTAGCATTAGTATTTCAAACAAGTCAGACTACTCACAAATCATTACACAACAAATGTGAACTCGGTGAGAAAAATCTTAATCAGCTCCTGAGGAGTTTCTGGCATCTGCCTCCTGGGAAAAGACATGATGCAAATTACATTTCTATGGCAGAAAAAATGGAAAAAGATTTAATACAAAGGAACATGCCAATAATACTATGAACTGCTAGAATTAAAAAAATGAATCTTCTCACCATGGGTATTATTTCAGACATTTCTGCTGTCTCTCCTTATTCACTTGGAGTTGCAGTCCTCCATTTTAGCTATCATTTAAGCAGAGAAGTATGCCATCTTCAATTCAAATACTAAATGTAGAGCAGAACTGAGAAGAGGAACAATAGATATTTCGAGTTTTAATCCTTGTCAACTCTGAATGTAGCCAGATCATAATGAATCACTTTGGAAAAGACCCCAGTAACTGGGTATACAGCCTAGGCAATTTATACATCTGTTCATGTATCTGTCTGAAACACGACAATCCTTTTTTCTCTTTATGTCATAGGTGCCAGTAAAGAGTAATTATGTTTGTAGCTGGGCTCTCAGTATCTCCCCAGTGAGTCCTGTAGGGCAGGCCAAAAATCAGAATGGAAATGTTTAGAGTATTTTGCATGTAATAAATAAAATAAAAACCAGAACAAAGCAACAAAAGGCCAAATACTTAAGATTCTTGGTGGAAGTAAAAAATCTTTGTTGCTTTTATTTTGGAAACAAGAATGTTTTCTGAGCAGGGCCATTGCACTACCTCCAAAATGCAACATGCTCTTCTGCAATCTGCCAGGAAGACGAACACAGAGCCAAGCTGTCCATGCAGCCAGCTTGCTGTCAGGAGGGGGGGCAATGAGTATGAGAGACTGAAATGTTAAGGGTTAATGACTCAAACAATGGACCATTTGCAAAAACAGTGAGTGCTTTGCTGTGATGTGCAAGGTAACAGCCTAGGTGCAGAGGGTGTGCGTACCCACCACCAGGGGCTACAAGCTGGGTTTTGAGCCAGATAAGGGAGAAGGCTGATAAGAAGCAGACCCTTCAGAGGTGGGATAATACTTTTTATCATGACAATTTCCAGTGTTACATAACTGGCTTAGGTGTGAAAATTCCCCACCCTAGAGGAGATATTGGAACATTCACATTCACACAAAGGCCTGAAAGCATTCATCCTTTCTGATGGGGTATAACTGACTTAACAATGCTGATGTGAGAGGCAGTTGTCTTGTCTTCGAAGACGTCATAATCCATCAAAGACCCCAAAGTACCCCCAGATTAGTTTCTGAGGCCTTCCACCAGAGGCCTGCATGTGACCACAGTGTCACATCAGTGGAAAACTCCCTCTCCAGGGGAGGTACCAGGGTGTGTCCACCTGAGCATATATTAATCCACTGAACTTTGTGTTTCACTGGCTTCCCCCATCACCAATGGATCAAGGCTGTGACCATCACTTTGACCAAACGGCACTGAAATTGCAACAGTCAGTTCTCACTGCTGGATCCACGGGTGGTGATATATTTCTACTCTTATCCTTTCTTACTCTTTCTTTCTTACACATTTTCTCAAATGTTATTTTTATGCCTCTATATTGCTATATTTCTACAGATAAAAACCAAAATAGCTACAAGCCTCCCTTCCATTGGAATCAAATTGTTCTGAAAAAAACCTTCTATGTGTATGTATTTATCAACACTGGTCTTTTAATGTTGTTTCACTTTAATCTGCCTCAAGGGATCTATTATTAACAGGAAACTCTGTTACCCCACCTTCAGGGGAGGGTCATAACAGCAAGGAGCCAGGATCTGTGAAATGGTGTGACAACCAGACAGGAGTAGCCTATCATGACATATCAGCCATGATGTTTCCCAGGGATTCTTGATACCCATCAGACATCTTGCTGAGGAACACAGTGTCCTGGGAATATGGGGGCCCACTACCTTCCCTGTAAAACTCTAGAGATCTGGAGGTTCTGCCATCCACTTTCAGAGAAGCCTGACAAAACACTTGTTTAGAGGCAGCAGGTAGAAATGCCTGCGGACTCCTATACTGAGTCGTTTCATCTGAGAAACTGCTGGGCTGACACATCAGTTTGAGTGAAATTCAGTAGCCCTGATATCCTCCCAAGACAGGGGGAGAAATTGACTTGAAATATTTAATTTTTTTTAATTGCAAAGAGATCTAGAGCTCTCTTTGGGTACCACTGTTCCTATTTTCAAGCATAGCTTGGAACCACAGATCTCACATAGCTCCAGAAACATTTCACAGGGGAAGGTACACAGCCCTCTGTGTTGTACATGTACCTGTCTTTTTCCCTTGCCCTAATAAATTGAGTATTTGTTGTGGGAAGAGGAGAGCTTAAGCACAAGAGCCATCTCACTTCATCTAGCAGCAAGGATGATGGACTGCCAGTTTCAGCTATGAAATTATTTGATGTGGATTGAAAACAGAGAACCTCACAGTTTTGTGATGGGAGTCAGCCACCAAGAGCTGCTACACCGTACAGGACTCAGTAATTCCTCCTCTCTCCTGTCCTGAGGCTACCACCAGCCTGACACAAGCAGTAACTTGGGAAGAGCTGTTGAGGTGGAAACCACAACTGGCTGGCCCTAGGAGTCAGGAGACATCTTGACCCATCTTTGTCCTTGTGCCATTATAAGGAGAAAGGTCAGTTTTAAGACACACCCTCCCTTCAGCCTTATCTCTTCACTACTTGAGACACACCCTTCCATCCCAAAATTTAGGCTGTGCAGCATTCAAAGTCTTTGTGTGGATCTGGCCATAAAACTGTTGCTTTCTGAATAGTGATGTTCTGCCAAATCTTTAGTGCAGGTATGAACAGATCAGCACTGTGCAGACAGGCTGAAATTGCACTTCTCTTGTGCCATTTAAGATGTTAACCAGATAGACTTTTTACAGGCTTGTCTTTTAAACAGAAGCATTCACACTGACTTCTGAATCCTGAGTCTCAAGTCATTTCCCAAGGCTTCCTTCATGCCCCAAATTCCCAATTATCTTCTAGCCAGCGTAACTGCTGTCATTGCCTCTGATAATTTTTTGCCCTCATTTCTTCATTTCGCTTACATTTCAGAAGCAGTGCAGAAATGCATGTGCAGAATTAAACAAGTTTAATTTACTGTAACAAATAATGCAAGGAATTTCTTTCATGGATTATTCATTTTATACTGAATGTAATAATAATCTCATTTTTTAAAATTTACCTGAAGCTGCAGTATTTGCAGTTTGCTGTATTAGAAGGTCAGAGAATCTTACTGCATAATTTAGGCTCTGTTTATCACAGATTGGACAGGTTCTTATCCATTGGAATTATGGGGAAACAGATAATTAGCAAGATCTATGGTAACTTCAAGATGGTTACTGAATGGGAGCTGGCTTGTGGCAGACACTAAAGAGAGGGGCAGCGAAAACCTAATTAGCATTCAAAAATACTTTAAACAAGGGATGTCACAGACAGTCTGGGCAAGAAGAGGGATACTTATTCTTCCATCTAACTGTATAGCTACATAAAATACGCATATAGATGATAATAGCCTATATTCCACACAAAAGAAGACAGCCACTGAATAAAGAGGACACTTAATTGGACATACATCTTTCAGCTTTGACAAATATGTCTTGAACTGATCTGCATCCCACAAGCCAGGTTTGGGGACTGAAATTATGATGAGTTAATGGATCAGTTTTGTTCACTGCTGGCTATTTCCAGAAGCCAGCAGACAATTACATTTTATCCATATGTGGATGTAGGAGAAGGCTCATGGTTAAAGTGATAATTAATGCAACATGGCAATTAATGCAATACCTAAAGATGACAAAGGTGAATAGTACTAATAGAGATTAAGTGACTTCTGAGGTTACAGTGTGAAGAGAGAGCAGAAAAAAAATCCTGGAAGAATAAGCATTAGAGACCTTGATCACTCCTTTCTTTGCTCACAGTTACTACAAAGTACCATCTTTTGTTTGCTTTGATATAATATCATCTGAGATGGATTTAGCTGGGTTACCAATTACAGACTATTACTCTGCTTCAGTCAATAATTATCTGACATTTTGCTATAGTTAGAAAAGTGTTGAAAGGTTTGACAAATAATTTGACCATATGATTGATCTAAAGAGATTTACAGAAATATTTTCATCAGTATGGTAGTTCAAGGCATACAGAGCTATTACAAGTTACATGAAGCATGTGACTGGGAAAAGCCACATAGGATTCACCAAGGGCAAATTGTACTTGACAAACTTGATTGCCAAAGTAATCTGCTTGGTGGGTATTTTCTACCTGGATTTCTCCAAGGCTTTTGATATCATTTCCCACAGCCTCCTCCTGGAGAAACTGGTATATGAGGCTCTAGACAAGTGGTCTGTGCAGTGAGTGGGCAACTGGCTGACAGGCTGCACTCAGAGGATGGTGGTAAACAGCTTCTTTTCAAACTGACAACCTGCCACAAGTAGATTCCCCCAGGGATTGATATTGGGCCCGATGATCTTTTATACTTTCATAAGTGATCTGGATGATGGGATCAAGTGTACCCTGACAAAGTTTGCCAATTATACCAAACTGAGTGGGGAAGTGGACACTTAAGAAGGGAGAACCACCTTGCAAGAAGACTTGAATGAGTTGGAAGATGGGATGTTGTGGTTTTGCCCACCGGCCAGCCCCTGGAGCTGAGAATGGCTTTATCCAAGTAGATTTCTGGAGAAAAAGCCAATCAAAAGTTTTAGTAACACTTCTGCTAATTACATATTCAAGAAAACGGAAGAGAAGCTTGTTGGCGCAGTTGAAATTAGGTAGCCATGTAGGAGAGGTGGCAGACCCCAAGTGGGTCAGGGCCCCCTCTGCCCCCGGCCCTGGGCAGGGGGGCAGGCGCGGCACTGAAGCCCCCCTTCTCTCATGTAAGAGAGTAGAAAAAAAAAACTTAGAGAAGGTCTGAGAAGAACCTGCAAAAGGAATTCCAGCAGAAAGAGATAGCACAGACCTCCAAGGTCAAAGCTGGCAGCAGCAGGAGAGAGAAGTTCGAAGGGTGTTGGGCTGCTTCTTCCCCCTCTCTCACTCTCTTTCCCTTCATCAGGGAAAAGACTGAAAATTAAAAATCCCTGCCACCTGTGGAAGATGACTGAGGTGAAGAAACCCCCATGCAAGCTCATAGAGAAGCCTACACTGAAGTAAGTGGATGCACGAGAAAGCTGAGACTTCATGAGAAAACTGAAATGAAACAGAGTCCTATTGGAGACTTGTAGATCATGGAGAGAGACTTACACTGGAGCAGAACAACTCAGGTAAGATGTTGGGATCTGACTGAGGGATCCATGCTGGTGCTGGAGATTTGTGACCCTGAGAGACAGCAGAGAATGGAAGACCTGCTGTCTGAGAGATGGACTCATGTCGGGGAAGTCTATTAAGGACTGTTCTCCTGTGGAAAGGGACCCCACAGGAAACAGGGGTGGACTCAAAAGCCATTATCCCCTGTTAATCTGTGGTGAAGATCCATGGTAAGCAAGTGTCCCCTTGCAGTCCATGGAAAACCCTACAGGGCCTGGGTAACCCCCCAGCCTCCAGTCTTAGCCTAGGACGGGGGTAGGCCCAGCCCTGCCACCGACATAGAAGAGAGGGAGAAAGAAAAACAGTTACAGATGCAACGAATTGGAGTTGTCATCCTAGAAGGACTTTTGAGTGCTCCAAAAATGGAGAAAGAGACTGTTACTGCTCCTGAACTGATACAAAGGGGGGGACGGGTATTTTCTGTAAATACATAGTACTTTTACCTAATTAGAATTGTTGTAGATATAGTTCTTTAATTTTTTATCTTACTAGTAATAAATCCTAATATTATTCTCCCCAATCAGGTCTCTTTTGTCTGCATAAACATTCTCTCAACTTATAGTAATTGTGTGTGGGGTTTGAGAGCAAACTGACCCAGAGCAAAACCACGACACTGGGCTAACAAGACCCTTATGAAGTTCAGTGAGGACAAGTGTAAGGTCTTGCATTTGGGAAAACATAATCCAGGACTGCAGCTCAGTCTGGGTTGAGGAACAGCCCAGAGAAGAGGGACCTGGGAATCCTGGTGGATGAGAAACTCAATATGAGCGAGCACTGTGCTGCTGTGGCAGAGAAAACCAACAGGATGCTGGGTTGCATCAACAAGGGCATCACCGGCCTTTATGACACTATAAAGAAGTTATTATCCCACTCTACTCAGCACTTGTCAGGCCACACCTGGAATACTGTGCTCAGTTTTGACCCCCGCTATACAAGAAAGGTGTGGACAGGTTGGAGGCAGTCCAGAGAAGAGCCACAAAGATGATCCAAGCACTGGGAAGCTTTGTGTGAGGAAAGGCTGAAAGGAGGAGGTTTATTCAGCCTTGAGAAGAGAAAGTTTAGGGGAGACCTTAGCATCATGTTCCAGTATTTAAATGATGCTACAAAGAAGATGAAGACCAGTTTTTTACAAGAAATCACATTGAAAAGATAAGGGATAATAGGTACAAGTTACTTCTGGGGAGATTCCAATTGGGCACAAGAGAAAGATTTTTCACAATGAAAACAAATCAACCATTGGAATAATCTCCCCAGGGAAGTGATAAATTCAGCTGGATAGGCTGTTGGGCCATTTTGTCTAGACTGTGCTTCTTCTGAATAAAGTTGCACCAGATGATCCTTGAAGTCCCTTCCAACCTGATATTCTGTGACTCTATGAAAAACTGTGCCTACTCTCTGCTTGCCATAATCAAGGTCCAGGGTTCACAAAGAGATGTTAAAACAACAAAGGTGAATTTCCCTGCTTCTACAGGAATTGTTCCAAACAAAACTCTTTTTAGCAACAGGCAGCACTTAAAAATGCAGGATCACACTAAATCCAAAACTATAGCCAGATGAATATCAGTGTGGCATATTTTATTTAAGCAATGAGGGAAGAAAGAATGGCTATGTTCCCATACCACTGCCAATACTGTCACATGCTGATCTTAACTTACATGTTATAATTTGTTTACTCACCATTATCCAAATTCTGATTTAGTTGACAGTAATGTAATTTTGGACTTCAAGCTCATCATGTTCCCCTGCTTCAGGCCAAAGACAAAGCAGAACATTTGGTTCCAAATTGTTAATAGCTTTTGCTATTTTTACTCAAAGGTCTGGTATAAAACAAATAAATATGCCAGAATGGCATTTATTTCCTGCTCATATGCACTTGTTTGAAAGGAAAGTTCATATTATCTTGACATTAGAAAATCTTCTAAAGCTCTCTTCTGAAGCTACACGAAGTTACTTCAGCTAAAGGTGGATCAGCCACAGATAATTAAGTTCACAGGTCTTACAATAGATAAGACTTCATAATTTTTAAATGCTTTTAGGCTAATTGAATTATTTAATCATTAGGAGTGCTTTGGATTTACAGAGATCACCATTCTGTATGTACACAAACTCATGGGGAGTAATGAAGCTCTCTGTCCCCCTCCCCATGTACCCACACCCCTCAGAGATGCAGTCCACTGCCCTCTCAGGAGCAAGGTTGCATAGAGAAAGAGGGCAGAGGAGATGGCACTGTATTACTGCTACAGCAGCATTGCCCTTTCCTTCATCTACACTACAGGTTTGCCACCTCTGTCCAAGAACTGTTTAATAATTTGAATCTTACACCTGTGGGGAATTTTTTTTTTTTTTTTTTTTTTGCGTAAAGACTAGATGGCACAGCCAGGAGAGAATTAAATTGAAGCAGAATGAAAAGGAAGGTTGGCATATGGCAGAGACTCCTACTGTGGGGATGTGCACTCTAAGGGCTTCCTTCTACCGGTGGTATAAGACCATTAAAGTCACTAAAAAAACAAAATCTAAAATATTCTAATTCAGAAGCCACTGCAAAGTCAATTAATATTCAGCTTTATTATGGAAGGTGAAGGTGAATTAATCACCGGACTGGAAGAACATGCTTGTATAGAGACCAAAATTGTGATGATTGCTTTTCTTGTGAACAAACAATCTGGAACATACACACTGGATAGTTCTGAAGGAGTTAAAATACAACCAACTAGGAAAAAAAAATTTTTTAAAACTTAATTTAGATTTCTTCAAGAAGGTTATATGACAAGAAAGCTGTGAGCCCACAGTCAAATGACAAGAAACTTTGTCCTAGGATGCTTTTATTACAGATGCAAAGTGAAAGAAGCTATCATAAATGGGGGAAATCCAACAGAATGTAACAGAAGAGAAAAGAAAGAAACAGATAATAATATAATTTGTGAAGTGAACATAATTGATAAGAGAGGCTAATAACATGTCTCAGGGCAACATGAAATGAGAAGCTTTTTAAAACTCTGGTAGGAACAAATGAAATCCCAGCAATAATACAAGTCCATTACTAGAAATCATAATGCCATTAATAATGAGACAGGAAATGCAGGAGTGTACAATAAATAAATCCCTGTTCTGTTTTCTAAATGAAACTAGAGGAAGTGCTGCTTTCACATGATCAAGTACTCAGTTAAGAGCTGAGAAAGATACTAAAAAACCCAACCCTTGTATGGGGGATAAATTGTTTCAAATCATCAGGCCTGAGTAACTTATGCCTAAAAATTCTGACAAGCTGATCTTAAAGGAGTTGTAAGGTTACCCAGGTGTCTCTAGCACAAGTATTCTCTAGGCAATCAGTTCTTAACAAAATAGTACTAAACCAAGATGAGGTTCAGTTAATTATGACAACAAAAATGATTCTGTAATAACCTTAATTACATGTGTGGGAATAATCAATTTAGCTGATACATGTATTTGGGTGAAGCAGGCTTTTGTAAGTAATTTTTCCTACTACTGCCTGGCACAATTAATGCTACCACACAGCATCAGTGAGGTATGCATTGAATGGCTTAGAGTTAAGGATAATAGACAGATCTGTGAAAGATGGCATCAATAATATTGAAAGTTGGCACCAATGATATTGAAAGTTAGCACCATCTGTGAATGTAAGGGTTTTACAGAATCTTGTGTCATTCATTGGCACAGAAGAAAACAGAAATACCACCACTGACAAAATGTTGACTAACATAAAGATTGGGTTGTCCCCCCACCCAAAGAAATTGAGGTGTAATACAGCAAATATGAAGTTATGAACAAAACATGAAAAGCAGATTTAAAGTCAGTTAGAGGTACCTTGATAACTGTGAGTAAATTTTTTAATTTACAGTCTCCATGGTTTTCTCACGTGTCTATCCCAAAGCAGTAGTCAGAATATATCATCCTCTATACTCTTTCCTGAATGTATTGAACAATTCATAAAAATGCTTACTGTGTGCCCCTGCCCTTTCCCAGGTTTGACATAACGAAAAATGAAAAGGCAGCAACCTTTTCTTTTTGAAGAACTTCTGATGCAGGAGGGTACAGTGCTGCTCTTTAAACCATCACCAGGATTCATCCCAGCAATCAAGATGAGAGATGCATCTGTGCTGTCTTCCAGTCAGGGAAGACTGACTGCAGTTATTTCTTATTTAGTTTCTTATACACTACCTAAATGCTTACCAACAAGCCAATGTGGGTTATGCAAACAGTATATTCAAACTCTATTGATTAAACTGTCCCATCATTTGGTAAAGACTGCAAAAATCCCAGGGTCAGAAAGTCAGGATAGCTGCACTGTGGGGAGATCCTTTACTTACCTGAGTGGTGGGAAGTATAAGCTATGACCAGACACAAGTTAAAATGAATGGACAGTACAGATCAAGGACTGCAGCCCAGGACTGACTGGCACATGACATGTCTTGTGACATCTTGGGGTTTTTATCTTTCCCCTTGGTCTCACATTTTGAAGGAAGGAGTTTAATCCCATCTCCCCCAGCCTGTGCTGGGCTGAGTGGCAGGTTCCCAAGGGGAAAGAAAGATACCATCAGCTGTTGCATTCTCATTCCAGCTGTTCTGGAAAAGAAAGACCAGGCTTCACAACATCTACCCGCAGAAGACTATGCTGGGTGGTGTAATTAAATGTGATTTTCTTCAACCATATGTGATGTTTGAAGCCCAAGGAGAGACAAAATATAAGAGGCAGACTATTGTACATTAACTAATTTGAAAGTACGGTGCACTGCCAAACTGCTTGCTGATTATCAGCCTGGGCTCTCCATGTGTGCTCTGCTGACCTGTCACAGGCAAGACACAGTAAACAGCAACTGATGGTGAATCTGAATAGTAGGGTTTATCTAAGAATCAGTAAGATTCAGGCTTTTGCCCACTTGACTGCCTCACCCTCACTGGCTCCCCCCAGCATTATGCTCACTTGGTCTTGACTTCCCTTTGGCATGGGGTGAACACTGCTGGCCCAGGAAGGTTGGACAGAAAGTCGTGTCAGTTCCTGTTATAACACTGCTAGCAGGCATCACCAATCAAGGTCTCTCCCTGATTTCCTGGATCTCCACCCTCCTCCACAGTCTTTCCTGTAACCAAGGTCTTCATCTGCATCCTGGGGTGGTTTCTTTTTTCCCAGAGCCAAGACAGTCTGTGTGAAAGAGCACACGTATAATCAGCCCCATAACTGGTGGTCTTGTCTCATGTCCCTTTTTCCATAGCGGTGTTCAAGACATGTTACATGCACTTTCTAGTGCTGGTGTTATAAGAACAGACAACTAACCCTTATGAACCAGAGCTAGAAAGCAAGAGGTTTTTGCTTTAGAGTTCAGAAGTTCAGCTTTGGGCATTCACTCACACACATGTATGCATGTATTGCATGTCCACATTCATTTAAGCTCTTTTTTTCCTACAGCACTACCTAGCACAAGTGAAATTTTGCTCTGCATTGCTTTCATCATTATCCTACTGGCTGACTCTAGGCAATTTTATAGCCGAAAGACACTTCTCAGTGCTTAATCCAGACTCCACTCCATCACCATGTGGCCTAAATCAGGAAATGTTGCTATGGGACTGGAGGCAGAAAATATCTGGTTTGAATCTTCTGCTAAACTCAAAGAAGAAGCTCTGCAGTTAGCAAAATCTGACATAATCTTCAGACTGTGCATTCTCATGGGGAGAGATGAAGAAGCAGGAATTAGCCTTCATGTTTTAGGTCTGTTATCAGCAGTTTCTTGGGGAGAAATAAATGATAATTTTTGCTTTCTCAGTGTGTTCTTGTAACCCCTTATTTCCTTTCATTATTTGTCAGTCTGTCATCTAGAAAATTCTTCATCATTGTATTTTTTCTTCCAGTAAGAACTTTGACTAAACTGGATGAAACATATGTGCCTATAAAATTCAGATGAGACATACAATGAATACAATGTTCTGGCACGTCTCTCATACTAAAAGTATGTTGAAAAAAGATATCAGAAACTCAGGAAAGTATAGGAGGTAGTATAGTGTTTCAACAATCTTAATAACCAGGTATAGTCTATAGAATAACTTAAATAATCTTTCACAAATTTCTCCCTTGCCACTAAAATGTAAAACTCAGCAACTGAAATTTGGAAACTGGCCAGCACAAAGAAGCACTTTGCATGCAGCTACATGTAGTAGAAGTTTGTGGAACTTTAGTTGTCACAAACAAGATCTAATTAAAAAGAAAATCAAGAAATAAATAACACCTTGCATAAATATCCTCAGATTAACACATGCTATTGAATCAACAGGTCTCACTAACAAATGTTAGTAAAATAACTGTAGAATGACTCGTGCCAGTGAGACAGATGACTGGGTATCAATATTCAAATTTTTAAGAGGAAAACAACATCACAGGAAGCCTAAGGATGCAATCCAGAAAAGTCTGCATTCTCTAAGTTTGCAGTCATTAAAGAGAACCGAAGATGCTACTTTCTTTGCTAAAATGAATTGTCACAAAATGTAGCAGATGCCACAGTATCAACGGGTTCTAAAAGCAATTGAAAACATTAATGTAAGAAAGACTATTACTTAACCACAGAGCTGTCATTCAGGAAATTCAAGAACATGAGGAAGTATCACTGGACTCTTTCCTTATTATTATGTTCCTGTTTATCCTGGATACTAGGGAATGTGAACACTTGGTCTGATCTAACAGAAGCAATCCTAAATTCTTGTTATGTTCCATACCTCTGCAGAGAACCTATGTAATATTTCAATGAATTTTACTTCTGAAAAAAAAAAAAAAAAACAGATCAAGTGTCACATGAGATACCACAAGCTGTTTTGTGCTTTGCACAGGGACAGGACTTTCTCTATAACTAATTGCACACCAAGCATGCAGCAAAGAAAGCTTCTTGGGGAGAAAACAATCCAAGAACAGTTTAATTATATCAGGATTGCATACTCCAAGGATTTAGCTGAAGCAGAAAGATTTGCATGGTGTGAAAATCCTGAGAAATCTCTCCACAAAAACATGTTTTTCTTTCTTTCACATGCTGTGTAGTCCAGTAGCTGCTACTTAGTGTTTGTACTTTTTTCAACAGTCCAAATTATTGAAAGATACTTATTAGTCCAAAAGCCAGCTACATTCTTAATGAGCTCCGTATATTTTTTTAAAGTCTAGTCTCGGAGGAAATGGTTATTCAGAAGAGTTAGGCAGTGTTCCTATTCTGTTGTTGAAAAGCTGGGAACTCGTAGTGCAGAAATTACTTCAGTTTTCAAAAAGTGATGCAAGTACACATATTTGTTGAGAATATTGATAGGATTGATAAGATAATATGATGGGAGCCCTGGTTGCGCACCTTCAATTGCATTTTGTTATTTGTTCTGGAATCTATAGGCATGGCAAAGTTGGTCAGCAGTGCTTGATGTATTGGCAGTTCTTTGATGGGTCTGGATAACCAGTATAATGTGGGCATCATTCACCCCCATTTGCTTTAGGTCATGCATTATTCTCCAGTTCATAGCTTCATAAAGCTGTGGAATAGCCTTTCTCTAGGAGAACTTTTAAAAAAAGGACATACTAAAAAGGATTAGGTGTAGCCATAAATATGATAAATGGCTTGCTAGAAACTACATTAAATAGCAGTGATACCAGCCCAGAGATGAGTTCTGCAACAATCCTATCGCAAGCCTGTGTGGATGAATGATTCACTATGTGCTTGCTTTTCATGGACATCATTTAATGGAACATCCTATGTCACTAGTCATTTGCACTCCAAATACAGAAGACTTGTGTGTTGCTGTTTACCATTTCATCACACTTTCCTCATTCTCCTATTAAATGATGGGAAAAGAAATCAGATGAAATATAAGTTGTGCCACCCACTCCTTTCTATAATACTTTATCCATAGTCTTTTGACTGTCCCTATTGTGTGTTGGTTTTTTTTTTCTTTTGTGATTTTTGTTGGGTTTGTTTGTTTCTTGTCTAGTCTTTGACCAGGTTTTTCTCACCGTGCTTCTCTGCACTGTAATCCCCCCGAGGGCAATTCTGGATACTCAGATTAGTGTTGAGTCCTGCATCAAGATCCTGAGTGCTTGAGCACAAATTACGCCTGCATTTTGTGCAGTGACTCTGTTTTCACAGTATTCCAGGGACCCTCACTGTAAACCAGCCTAGAGGGTAGGTTTGGATGGATTAAATGCCCTGTCTGCACAGAGTTACACTGTAAGGAGTTAACCCTTGTCAGAACTCAGCCCACTACTGCATACAAACTACATAAAAAACCTGAAAAAGCAAAGTTTCCATCAGGAATTACTCCTACTGTACATTTCCAAAGGATGTGTCTTCTAAATACAAACTTTGGATATTGGTATACTATAAATAAAGAAACTCATGTATTTTTTTAATGAACATTTGTTTGACAGTAAGTATTGCAGAGATGAAGCGATGAAATAGGGGACCAAGCTGCAGTGATGAAACCTAACAAAGACTACCAATTCTAGGAGCCTGTGGAAAAAAAAGTCATAAGAGGAAAGAAATTGCACTTCCTTTGACAATGACAGCAAAGATTTGAAAATAGGAACAGAAAGTGTACTGTCAAGATGACTTTATTATAGCCTGTTTGGGGATCTTTATCTCTGAAGTTGCTTGCAGCAATGCATCTCATTTAGCTCCTCAGCCTCTCTGATGCACAGCACTTGACCCTGTGTCTTGGAAATGTACTTGCTATCAGTCAAGCTTGTTTGTATAAATGTAGACCACTTTTATTTATCATACTAATATACTTCATTTATATCCTTCAGTTGAGCTTTGCTCTCAGATTGACCCAGATGTTTGTATGCTGTACATGGAGCTATTGTTGCTTTTGCGGCTTACATTGACTGAAGAGCAGACCTGAAAAGACACTTGGGGCCAGCCTGTATGGAAAAAGAACCCCAAACAGAACAGACATATCAAGTTGCAGTTACATCCAGACGCATTATTTACAACATCTCAGACAGTACTTTTACACCTCCAGGCATTTATAGCAATTAGTCAGTACAGAGTATGTATTATTTTAACTGCTGGTTATAACATGTTTGACAGCTTGCATTGTGGCATGGTAATCATCACTAAAGCTATCCCGAGTCCTTCCTCAGTGTCTGGAGGTGAAATGAGAAAGATTCAGCCAGTAATCCCAGTTTGTAAAACCAGAAGGTTTTATTTGGCTCTGATTACTCACCTAGCATACCTTCACTGATTTATAAATAAACAAACCCAACATGCTTTAGTGTTCATGGCATTAAAGCTATGTGAGAGCAGCCTGTGCAGGTATTGGCTGACCCCTCTTGCTCAGTGTATGATTCAGTCCCTTATGTGAGATCACTGGGCTGGAAAGATGTGTCAGATTAAAGAAGAATAAGAAATGCTCCATGATTTCTTTCTGTAAAGGTTTCATAGCATTCAGTCTATGGGAAGCCTGCCCCCTGCTTCTTCCAGACTATGGATATTACAGGGCTATTGCTAGAAACCAAATTAAGGAGATGTAAGGAGTTACCAGCTGGCAGATAAGCTGTGCTACCTAATTGCATGAATGCTCCTTGTCTGTTACAAGTGAAGAGTAAAATGTGTGAGCTGAAATTAGTAAGGTGATTTGTGTAAGAAATAAATGTTTTATTTTCCTGAGCCTTATCTCAATGCTACTTATACAAATTGCAACTCTGACCTTTGCAATGCTTTTTTGTTCCACCTGTGGAACAGGTGACATATACACATACAGCCAGCCACTGCAGCTCAATGACAAACGTAAACCTATGGAAACTATGGAGACTCAATTGCTTGTGATTATCTTCCCATATCTGATATTTTGTACAGCTTTTGTCAAAAACTATAAGAAAGAGGTATGCTTTGAAATTAGGAGAACTGAAGCCCTTTGTAAGTTTGAATAGGATTTCCATGTCCATAACCTGAATTGTTTATGGATTCAGGGACATGGGAAATATAATTGTGACTTGAGAACACAAACAGGATATCATTTATTAAGCTCATTCTACTCAGTGTATTGGCTACAATGCTGAACATCAGCTTTTTTTTTTCTTTTCCTCTTTTTGAATCCTTTATCTTGGCCTTAGTAGGAGGTTTGATGCTATAGACTGGAAGATGGCTATTAGCAGATCTAAAGTGATTTTTCTATTTGATTTTCCACTCCTGTATGTTTATCACTCTTATTTATTGATTTGCAAAGTCCTTGAAGAAACCAGTGCTGTGCTCTTGGAAATATCTTAGTCAAAACAGTCCTGAGACTTTTCTACCTCTGCACAGTTGGTTTATGTGATATATGACTACAGCTCCTGCAAGGGCTTTAGACTTCACAGATGGACAGTATCTATAAAAGAGTGAAAAGAGAAAGCAAAAAGTGAAGACATTCAATTGCTACAGCACTTTTCTTAAGTGAAATCCTAGGGGCCAGATTGTATGTCACTCCACATTGTGTTCATTTAAGTTACACCACTGGAAATTGTAAAGCAGATATAATTGGCTTCCAGCTCTCAGTACAGCAGCACTTTATATTACCGGCCATTGCTATTAGGGACCCTTGAAGAATCGTGCAAGAGAGTTTTTTTTCCCCTCCCTTAAAGGTATGAAATGGTCTCCTGAAAGAAATGGTACAAGTGTCATTGCATGGACTTTCTCTCCTTAACTGAGCACTGGGACAGGCTTGAAAATGTATAACAGCCTGGTGACCTGGGAGTTTCCTCCAGCTCTAATTTCTGTGATCAAGGAGAAAGATAGAGATAATATTGAATTATGCTCATGACATAAGGATTCCTGGAGCTGATTGCCTCTCCCAGGACAATGTCAGTCTAAAAGTTTTTCCAGTACCTTTCACTAGCAGTTTTGACATGTGAAATTCAGGTGTTTCTCTGAGCTCTAGCTGATGTTGTTGATAACATTTATTATCACAAATGTTAGGATTCTGTCCCAGTTGCTTCATTATTGAACTCTTTTCCACATGATCTTCCACAAGATTATTGGTCTGCAGTGGTTTATGAAACTTCATAAAGTCCAATATGAGCTTCCTGTGGTGACAGGACAAGCAAATGATTAGAAATACTCTATCTCCACCAGTGATATGGTCAGCAATACCATGACCCCTAATACAACTCTTCTGGAGTTGCTTTTGCCCTGATTTCTCTCTTTAATCTTTGACCTAAGCAGTTCAGGCCGAATGCTTGGGATGCCTTTCTGATAGGTTTTGGGGAGTTATATTTAAGTGCTTGCAACCTAGGGAACTCCGGTACAAAAGGTTATAAACCTACCTCTGAACATATTCAGACACACCTTTCAAAACAAATGAGAAATAGGACCTCTTTCATTGCCCGCTTTACTCCAGGCAATGTTACTCATATACTGGTTGATTCTGCTTTGCAAAGATTCAGATACCACTTGAATGCTTCTTTGAAATTTCTGAGATAACAACAGTAAAGGGGGAAGGAAAATACTTCTTTGATAATCATGCCTTAAAATACTATATACCAGTGTGGTAAAGAACTTGGGAATCTTTTCTTTGAGATGGCCATGTGCACTTCTTCAAAGCTGGTGTTGAAACCACCACTTTAGTAGCATTTTAACCTAGTTTCGCTTCACTGGGATGACAAATGTGCGTGTTAGAAAAACATCCTTAGCAATTGGGAATTTTTTTCATCTAGATTTCCTTTCTTCATGTCCCAGCAATAGTCCAGGCTGCTCTCCTGCTGCTAATACTGACTAGATGTAATAGATGTTTTCACCTGTCTTTTATGGTGTTTTCTTAGATCCAATAAATATCTTAGAATCAGGAATTGCACAAAGAGACATCTATTATTTTATGGTACTTCCTTAATTCTAACGGTTATCAAAGCTTCAGTAACTGTGCCTATATCTTTTTTGGCAAGCTAATACAATCAACCTTGCTACTTCAGCTCACTGATTATTGTTCTGATTAAATTGTTAACCATTAATAGGGCACAGTGCTGAAATATTAACCCATTTTGCCTCTCCAAGGCATTATAATCAACAGATTGAGTAGGACTTAAAATGTATGTCTGGAGAGTGCTACAGTACATAGCACGCCAAACTATGACTTAAAACACACTCTGAAGAAATCCATTCCTTTCATATGCAATATGTAATTGAAACGAGAATTAGAGACAGAATGTTTACCGATCTTTCACATGAAGATGTTAAAAATATGTCTGCTACTGCACCATCAATTGTTTTATTCTGCTACTCTGGAGGAGATGTAAGTTATAAAGGAGATACCATAATGAACTTCCCATGTAGATGAGCTAAATTGAAAAAGAACTCCCACCAGAGTGTATTATGCAGATCACCTTATTCATGTCTCTCATATGCTTTTGCACAAACACCAATCTTCTTGCCCTTAACTGTCTTGCCATTTCCTACTTTAATCAGTAAAATAAATTCTAGTGTAATGCACGAACCTTTAATGAACTTCCGCGTTTCACCAATCATTATAGTAGCAGCTGTAAGAAAGGCCCTCTTTTGTTAAGAAAACCAAAATACACCACAGCACCCTTCCAACAGCCGAAAGGTGCTAGTTATATCTCCAGTATTGTGTGTCTGCCATTAACTTTCTCTCTGGAAGGCCCCTCCTAAGGTATAAGCCAGAATCAGAATACCTGATATGTTAGCTGCGTTTTGCTGATAGTTTTTGTTTTGTTTTAGAAGACAACTTCAGCCATCTCTGTGTACCACTAAAGATTTTTGTCTGATTCCTTACAAAAAGGGTATGAAGTGAACATCCTAGGGATGATAAACCAAAGATAAGAAAAGATTATATCTTTCTTGCCAGCTTCCATCTGTGCAAGTTACAGAGGCAGCCAGATAGTCCTGCAAAAAATGAGGTAAATCATAAGGAGCATTACAGTTTGAATGGGTTTTGTCTTTCATTTAGCTGACAGTGCCTTAGATGTGTTCAAATGCCATTATTTCTGTAATGTCCATGACGCACAGTTCTGATAATTAAAAGAGATTTCTTGCCCTTAACCTCTCATTTTCACAGTGACTGTGTTAACATGAAGCATTACCCAATCGTTAAGTCTAGGTATCGATTATTTCAAGCTGTACATGGACTAATATTGTTTTCCTTGTGGACAGACTAATATATTTGTCCACAACAAAGGACAAACAGATGTACATCTTTTTTTTCAGAGCTCAGAGATTAATTTTTAGAAGGAAACTAGACAAAATTACTTGCACCGCTGTTTAGCAGTTTCCTTCTTTGTTTTCTTTCTTCTCCCACTGAGGGGACCAGTTATAACACAATACTTCTATTTTTGCCACAGGAAAGGTAGGGATCCTCTGCTTCAACAGAGGAGGAAACACAAGCTTTGTAGAACAAAGAAAGCTTGTGCACTTTTTATTAAAAACTGCATTTTACAACTGAAACATAACCTGCAGATAAAACAGCTGATATGGCTATTTTGCTGGTTGTTAAAGAGTTTATACTACGTTAAATTGACTCCCATGGGTTTAATTTTTTCAGTGCTGTTACAACCACCAACCTTTCTTATTGAGAAGGTCAATAGGCACAATGTGAAGTCTTGTAAATCATTGCCTTGCTATTTTTGTAATATATAATGTGACCCTTTTCACATACCTTAAAAATTATAAACCAGAGCACATACTGTATATCAAACAAATAAATCAGCTGCTATAAATGTAGTCTTTCTTTTGGTTCTGGACAGATTAATTCTACTGCATTTCATATGTTTTAAATTGGTTTTGGCTTCACAGGCAAGATCTGTTTTTGTAGTCAGAAAGCAGAGACCCTGGATTAAATCTATTTTAAAAGTTTAATAGAAACAAAGTGACCCTGAAAGCATATTTTAAAATTATTCCACTAACAGCCTTAACAACTATAAACATTAAATAAATTAAGTGACTATATTAGAAAAAAAATCTAGTCAGCTGATAGAAACTTTTAAAGTGAAATTTTGAAAAGGAAAAAGACCAAGTGAGAATTAAGCTTAACAGTGATCTGATAACCTGTTTAGTGCTCCAGGGATGCTTTTTTCCACAGGCGTGTTCACTAGCCACGTTTCACAGGCATACTGAATTTCTTAGTGTGACATCTGGGAAAACTGACTGACTGAAGGATATGTTTTATAATGGAAAACTATAGTGTTATAAGGAAAAAGTTGTTTTAACCAGGAGACTGTTTATTCAGCTACACAGAAAAGCAGGATATTTTTACTTCACATTTTGTGTGGTTTTACCTCCTGTTCTTCATGCCTATTACCACCTGCATATCAAGTTCATGCTTACAATCTTCTGCATCAGTCAATAATGAGAAATTGATGACCTTGGTCCTAGTCGTCTGCCTCTGCTGTTGAAGGAGAAAGGACTGATCAGAGGCATTTGAAGGGGAACATACGTAAGAAAGATAAATTATTAGAATTAAGATAACATAGCCAATTAAAAAAACCACAAACAAACAAACAAACAAACAAAAAACACCTCTGAAAAAGCTCTGAGACCTGTGAGTCTTTGTGTTTCTATAGTGTCAACTCCACCCTGCAGAAGACTTTTCTCAAAATATCCCTCAGTCACAGTCTACGTGAAGTGACTTTGGCATTGGACACTGTCAGTATGAGTGGAGGAAAGGAGGCAATGGATTTGTTGCACATGTGCCTTTCACATTTCCATGTTGTGGAGCTGAACCAATGGTGAGATGTCCCTTGAATTTCCACTGGGTGAGTGTTGTACAAAGGCTTCCTAACTGTGTTCCTGTGATGACCTGATCATGCTGCTACTGATTTTGCTGAAGAAGTTTAATATGAGAATTTGTCTGTCTCCTATTTATGTTTTTATCTATTTTATCATGTCTTCATCACCTTATTTTTCTAATGATTCTTTTTTTTTTCCTTCCTCTATTTCATCTGTCCCAGATTTTTACAGTATTCATTGTTAAACATTCATGGTTCATGCTTACTGCAGTATTCAAGGACTCTTACTGAAAGTCCAGCAAGAATGTAGTGCAAAACATACATGAGGTTATTAGACCAGCAATGGTTTTACAGGGTCCAAGACAGCTGGGAAGTGCTATTTATTGGTAAGACAGTATTTTATCTAGCTCCATGAAAGAAATCAAATTCGAAGTACAGTGCTTCTTGCATTGACTTGTACAAGGCCAGACAAAATTTGACATGACATAAAATACTTTCCCATGAGAAGAATTTGATATATCTATAGATCATGTCTAGGCTGACAGTCAAGTTGTGATCTGTACAGTTCCCTGATATAGACTTGCATAATTTTTTTAGAGAACACTGTTATAACTGGCACTGTCCTACAAAAAATTGTGTTTAAGTTATACTGTAACTGTAATTAGTGAAAAGGTACTGCTTCTTCTTTGTGGTTCATTTGATGTAAGGGCCAAAAAAGTTTGAATTCAGTGATCTCTTGATCAAATCAAGTCTGCTTGCAGTTGATATTCTAACCATTTTAATTCATGAAAATAATCTGTATGCTCACATTTACTTCATTTCAGGTAGAAAAATCCCTTTGATTTGAACATCTAAGAGTTTTCCTCTTCCTTTCCTCAACCTCTCCAGGGAGCTTCCCCAAAAGAGTTCTTAGATCTGCCCTTCAATTCCTAGCCTTTTCTCTACAGTTCTTCCAAATACGTAAAGTAGACCTAGATCTCAATCTGATTTATGTCCTATATTTTATCTCAAAACGTGTTTAGAGACAGAAGATGAGATATAAAATACTGTGAGTCTGTGAGTTATGCCATGTAATATAAATATGGAAAATATTTTCTCATTTTTTTTTTTTACATTCTAAACCACAAAAAAACCCACAAACTAACCAAACAAAAACCCAAAAGACCAAACCAAACAAAAAACCAAAAACAAACAAAGAAAAAAAACCCCACCCAAAACAACAAAACCAACCAAACAACCACAACAGAACAAAAAACCCACAACTTACTTTATGGAATGTATATAGCTGAAAAAGAAGTCATAACCCCAGTTATTCTTGGCTCTCAATCTTATCTGAAAAATTCTTGAAATTTAACTGCAGACCTAATGATTTTAGGATAAAGCTCAGGTTTTTTTTCATCTCTATCAGTCTTATTAGACTTATGAGACAACAGGCAGAACCTGATGAATGGGAAATTCCACCTGAATATGAGGAAGAACTTCTTTACTGTGCAGTGACCAAGCACTGGAACAGGTTGACCAGAGACATTGTGGAGTCTCCCTTACTGGAGACATTCAAGAGACATGGGGATGCAATCCTGTGCGTGGTGCTCAAGGATGACCCTGCCTGAGCTGGTAGGTTGGACCCGATGATCTACCTGTGATCCCTCCCAACCTGACCCATTCTGTGGTTCTGTAATATAAACACTATGACAGGAAATGACCTTCCTATGCCCATACCCACTGCATCTGCAAAAACTGGGCTCAGCGTCATTGTCTTCTCTCTGTTAATTTTCTTTTTCATAAGAACACCCCACTTCAAAACAAACAAAACCCAAACCCAAACCTAATTGTGTTTTGAGACCTTTTTAAGCTTTTTCTCCAAAAAAGTTAGTCTCACATAGTTTGGTACATAATACCTCAATCAGTGACATAACCTACTAATTTCAAATTTAAGATTAGTTGTGGGGGACTTGGATTAAAATGCATTTCTAAATGTTACTGTGATAGGCTTCAATATAAGAAGAATTTTATATATTAGAGTTTTACATGAGACTTTTTGTGAAAATATTTGGCAGTCTTACCAGTATATCTAATACAGTCCTGTAAGCCACAACATTTTGTCACACAACAAAAATAAAATACAAATATAAAATACGTGAAGAGTTAGTACAGTAACAAAACCCCAGGTAAGCTTTTTTCTAATATAAAAAAGGAAAGTCAAGACTAGAAAATTTATAAATTAATTTGCCTTTATAAAATTTCCTTTAGAAATGTGTTTTATATAATGAAATATACATGTTTCATATGATATAAAATATTTTACTGACAATGAAATATCCAGATTCTGGCAATAAATACAGTCATGTAAGTAGTTATGCTATGACTGCCTTAACTTCAAGATTTTCAGATGTCAGTAATAATTACATGGTGTATTCATTTATTTTTCTATGTTAAAGAATATGCAATTGAATTTGACTGACATTAGCAAGCCTGAAAGCTTGTTTAAGCTTTCAAAATACTTCAAAGCACTAAAATAATCAGTTTTTATAGCTTTTAAAATAGAATTTCAAGAACATTGGGGTTTTCCATTGAAAATAGCTATTCTAATATATACAGTGATGTTACTAGATAATTATGTAATTTAAAATGTAGTTCAGTATCTGAACTAACCTGCCCTCTCTAATCCATGATTCAAAGGATGTTGAATGTTAAAAGATTTTCATTAGTTGAAGCAACATCATATTGATTGAGCGTAATAGTCTTTGGAGAAATTTGTCAGATGTTTAATCAAAACGGGAGCTCCCAAGGGCGCAGAAGTTCCTGTTCTACCCTGTTGGTTATGGAGGCCATGGCAAGATCTCTCATTGATCCTGGCAATCATTCACAATATGCATTTTATGTGGGTGTCTGAAATGGTATAGTGCTGAAAAAGTCCTTATGACTCATGTTTTGATTTCTGCTCCAGGGTGTTACAGGTATCAGTGGTGCGGAGCACAAGGCAGCCATGGCAAGGTGTGGGGCCTAGAGAATTGCAGAGGTGGGTCTGTTTCTCTCCTCCTTGAACCCCCTTTTGTCTCCCTCTCTTTCTATTGCTTGCACTCCTAAAGATATACGTGGTACACTGAAAGAATGCCTGGAAGGTTCTGTAACATTGCACTTTCTCTTCTTATTAGGCAGTTGGCTTTCCTGCTGACTTCTGTTTTCCCTTTGCAACTCTATAAAGAGGAGCTTGTGGGCAGTGAAGTTGCGGGCTCCTCCCCCCCTCTGTCATTAACCGCTTTCAGACCTTTTGCTATATTGAATTCTGCACAGTGTAGTCAAAATGACATGTTACAGCAACAGCAGCGTCCACAGTGACCCTCTGTCAGGAGAATAGGGACAAGAGACCAGCAGACCTGTACCAGAGGCAGCCTGGTTATTCCGGGCTGCACAAGTGCCATGTGTTGAGGTGGTTTCCCTTTCTCCTCTCTGAGAAGATTCAAATCAATTCTGCATAACTTCATGCCCCATAGTATTCAGGGACAGATTTATGCATGGCTGGATAGCCTTCTCAAAAGCAATTTTTACTTTATTTTTAGATTCAGTGAAGGTGCCCTCTTGACTTATTTCGGTGCAATTTAATAAAATGCATAGAGTTCTGTCTCCTTTCAAAGGCAAAAGACTGAAAGATGATTGGAACAAAGATCCTTGCCAACTCCTCTCCCCATCTCAGAGAAAGGAAGCATCTCGCATCCAACTTTATAGCAAGTTTCGGGGGTACCTGCTATAAGACCCAGTGGCACTTTTTGCACTGGGAGACGGGACACACACACGAGATATGTGACCCACAAAATGGCAGTTTATTGAAACAAGAAGACAGCTTATATACAGGGGAACACAGAAGGTTCAGGAATAGGGTGGGACCCCGGCTAGGAACATCAAATCCTGAGGGTTACTGATATGGGGACTAGGAGGGATAGGCTACTGGGGTATGTCAGGCTACTTAGGGGGAAGGAGGAGCTAGGGGAACAATGGAAGAACTGTCCTGGGTGCACGGACAAGGGAATTTGCTGAGGATGCAGTGCTGCAGCCTTGTAGTTGAGCTGGTTCCCAGGCAGTTCTGCACAGCTGAAGTTGCTAGAAATCTTCCAGAGAGATCTCTTCCTCTAAGCCTTCCTTGCAGCGCTTTTTAATCTCTCTCCACGCTCTGTAGGCCTCTTCTGGTCCACCCCCGACATTTCCCTCTTTCCTGTTTTTCAGGACAGGAAAAGCTTGGGAAAAACTTTTAGTCATGGATTTTTTAACACAAAAAATGAGACAGGGAAGGAAGACAAGGATGGAGTATAAATGGAAGAGTTGGGGGATTGGTTAGAATCTAGGACAAAGCGATTAGTAGTGAGTTTGAATCTAAAGCTAGTGGTAATAACAGGTGAACCTGAAAGGTGTAACTATTGGGGATTAGTGTCTGGGGAACCTAGATATAGGAGGGTTTGGGGAATAGTGTTTGGGGACAAAGGGAGATTATCTACAAGGGAAGTGTTTTGGATAAACCTATTCCAGCCAGGTATACCCATGAGACAGCTTTTAAATGGGTTACTCACGCTGTCCAGGGAAAAGGTACATTGTGTCTGTGTTGGTGGTTTTTGCCAGGTGATCCAGACATTTTCTGCTGGTTGTTGCATGCAATCTGGAACTGTGAAGGCTAAGGTAGTTCATGGTGGAATAAAGGAGAGAAGGATCAGGAGAGCTTGGAGTCCTCTACGAAGGGCTTGATTCTTCTTGAGGGGACTCCTCTTGGGCTGTTCCTGTTGTAGAATTGGCCCAATAGTGTAAAAGGCTGAGTGGATCTTCTCCTGAACTTCCATAGCTTGAGGAGTCACATCTATCCATTGTCCTGATACTTGCTTGGTGTCTTCGGGTGCTGTGTTGCTCTGTCTGTGTCTCTGTAGAGGTCTGCTTTCTGGAGGCAGGCTGCTGGAATGTAGCTTGCTGCTGTGTCTGCATTTGAAGCAGGCTGGGAGACAGTGTTTGATATTGAGAAATGTCTGTTGCTAGTGCCAGCACTCAACATGACCCCAGTTGCCGTGGACAATCATGAGGTGAAAAGTGGAATCCCAGACAGACAGGCCCCAGGCTATATTTGCCTTTATCCTGAATAGAGGAAACACTTCTCCATGGCAGCCCAGTGTAAATAGGAAGCCAAAGTGTTTCGTGAAAAACTGACTTCTTATGTTCAGCTGAATTGTGGCAAATACAAGCAGGGCAGTGCCATTATCATGTAGGTCACTGGAAGTCAGGGCAGCCTCTGGGAAAACCAATACCAAGGGACCCCTGGCACAGGGGCTGCTCTGCATGCCCTTGGTCAGCAGTTAAAGCAGTGGGCTTGCTGCTCCTGACTCATTCAGGCATCCCCCCCAGTAAATTTTAAGAGTCTAGTTTAAAACAAGAGGCTTGAATTTGAATGCCTAAATTGTGAATCAGCAAATGTCGGTTTTCAGAGATGCTGAACATCTGCAGCCTCTGCTGAGCTCAAAAGGCACAAAGGGCTACAGCCAAATGCTGAGCTGCAGCTGAAGCCCAGCTACCCACTTACTGCACTAGGCTTGGATTTTGATGCTTCATTTAGGGAACTAGCATTAAATCATTATGGCCTTTGATCTTGAACTCTGTGTTTCAGTTTTGTCTTCCATGAGGCAATAATAAAATTTACCTACACTATTTTGAATCAGGAAAAAGCTATCAAATGCACCATGAGCTGCATCACTGCATAACTGGACGTTTTTGTTGTGATTATATAATAAAAAATAATATACCATGCAATTAAAGAACATTCATCTTTTAAATCCCTGTGATAAAAATTTCTTTTTTGTGGTGGGTAAACTGTGACAATATATGCATATGTTTAGCAAAATGCCCTTGAGAAACAAAATAGCATGTGAAACTCATTTTTTATTTTGTGGTAAACTTCATAACACTTTCTCAAATTCCATCCATCAGATGGATTTCCAGTTTATCTAACATTTGAGAAATAACCTTATAACCTACATGTGACAGTTGTTTGGGTTTTATTAAGTGCCCTGCTCACTGGTAGCATTGTGGCATTACTCACTGGTATTTGTGTGCTACTACAGAAAACCAAGGAAAATTATTATTATTCTACATTTAACTATGGTGTCTTTCTCTAGCCCCATGTCACTTAGAAGCATCTTGCACCAGGATGGTTTTGCTTTTAAATTGGAAAACAAAATTGTTTTTTGGTTTTTTTTTCTGTAGTTGGCTCTGGTATTCAGTGCTTTGGAAGAGGCAGCTTTCTTTTCTGAAAACAGTTTGCCAGCCCTTTAATTTGCTTCTGTTTAAAGGAATATTTTTATGTAGAAGCTGCCACCTGTATGAAGAATGAGGGGGTAAATTGATTTCCGTGTAGAATTCAAGGAAAGCTGTCAGAAAAGGAGGAAACACATAGCTGGCAGTAGCCCTCTAAAGAATTCCTCTGCTGGGAATCAGGGAAATAACTAAACCTAAATGAGTTTACTAATAAGGTGAATTTAAAAATTATTCTAAAGGATTGTTATTACTATTATTATGAGAGAGGTTTATTACAACTTTTTCTATTTCCAATCTCAAATGCCAGCAGTAATGACATCTTCTGTGAGAATGATATTCATTGTAGCGCCCTGGGGCTGTGCACTCTCCTCACCTTTTTTATCTCTGACTCTCTCTGCTGGTTTTAATTCATCATAAAGTACAATACAAATGCCCTTTCATGGGACACAAGCCATTGCACACATGCCAGCTTTTATGAAAGCAGTTGAGAGTCTGCACGGGAAAATGTACCTTTGGCTAAAATAGTGTCCACAGCAATGGAACTGCCAGGTGTTTCATAGGCACCACTGATGGAAGAATACTGGAAAAGATAATGCTCCACATCACAAATGGAAGCTTTGGCTGAAGGCAAAATGAAGAGAACAATTAGCATTCCTGGCATAACGGGTCAGAACAAACGCTGCAAGAGGTGTTCTGTATTATTAAAAGGTATTGTGATAAGGGTTCTTCTGCAAACACAAAGGCAGAATTATGCAGAGTAAGGTTTCAATCTCAATTATTTTTCATGCCTTTTGTTGACAAATAACTAATGAAAATGACTCACATTTTCCCTGTATCTTATCAAGCATTGCTAATGAAAAGCCCAACTCTTTTGCATGTATGTTGCACCATTTCATAAAATTTTCAGCAGGATATGACTTACTAAATAAGTTGTCACTCAAGCCTTATTTCCTGTCTGTCTGCAACGAATCAAAATGGACACTGAATTAATGCTGAATATTGTCTGTGTTTGATAATGTCTCTTCAAGATCTTTATTCTGTCACTATTAATGCACTCTGCTTGAGGGACTTCTCTGGTTTTCTATTGTTTCCAGGAAAAGATGAGATATTACAAATGTATCCTTGGCCTCATCTAATTTATGCCTTTGAGGCATTTTTACGGGAGTGAAGACAAATTAAAAAATTGGGGAGATTCATCATTAATTCACAAGACTCCTAGTCAGAAGGGCTTGCAGAAGTAGAAAAATAAGTACTATGGTTTTTTTGTTCTGTGTCTTTAATAGTATAACTGAAGTGTTAGTATTTTAAGTAGTTGTCATAGGCTCAGGAAACAAAGAAAAATTTAACCTTAAAGCACTGAGATGAATGCAGAAAGGCATACTATTTGCAGTATGGTATTTACAGCTTTGCAGATTAGTATCTGCATTTCTATTCTATGACAGAGAAATTGCAATCTGATCTCACACTTTTCTCTGGATGGGTTCAAGAGCTGAGTTACTGCATAACCCTTCACCTGGGTTTTGTAGGACAAGGCTGGCACAGGAGCATGTCCGAGGATAAGGCTCAGCAGAGTTTTCCCTGATGTCCACTCCAAAGCACCTGCACCTCAGAGAAGGTCAGGGTTAAGAGGTACCCTGTCTTTTGCACAGCTATTGGTCAAGTTAGACAAGTTCCTACACGTTGTTTTATATTTCCTGAATGACAGTAAGACTCAGCCACATGTTGGTTGCCTGTGGGGAGGTGAGTTCTTCAGCATCAGGTGGGAATGTAGCCTGGGGACCAGTACTTAGCCTGCTGCCAATCCTAAATCCTTTTGAGGCTTCAGCCCTCTGTCTCTATTTTTTATCCTCCTGTAACACCCAACAGAAAATATCACAGGTCATTTTTAGATGATTTAATCATGTGCTGCTTTTTTTTTTTTTTTTTAAACATCTTTCTCCTCCTTCAACTCTGTGTCTTTCCTGAATAACATTTGCCCTGGGTAGGTGAATTTCTTCTCTCCTATCTCCTTCTTGTTTACCACACAGAGTATCAAAGCTGATTGTTACTGGGGTCTGAAAACTACCAGACTCAGAAAAAGAAACCATTAACATTCTTCAAGGGAAAATTATATGCAGGGAGCCAGGATGCTTTGTTCCATTTCAGTAAAATGAGGTATCACCAATGAGATGGCTATAAATCAGCTCATGGTGCCATGCCATTGTTCCCATCTCCCCTGCACAGTCATGATGAAGTACAAGGTCTGTCCTAGGCCACACCATTTTCAAATATGTTAAAAGCATAGCAAAATAAGCACAGAATTCCTATTGCTCTACATGGTTGAGATTAGATATAACTGCAATATGAGATTATTTTAGGATTTTGATTAATTTGGAGAGAATGCAATAGGAATCACAACTTGAGCTCTCAATTACAGCTACATTCTAGAGTGTAGGAAATCTCAACTAATAGTAAAAATACTTGAGCACAGGTCTTCTTGTTGCATAATACACACAAGGGGGTTTGTTAACCATCCTGAGTTTTGCCTCAAGCTATGTAAGTGCCTTGCAGAAGATAATAGTTTTGTATGTTAGTGTTTGTATCATCAGATGTTCTTATTTACACACTACGTTAACATATAGTGTTAATTTGCAAACTGTGTTAAGAAATATAGTTTCTATGTATTTCCTGCATTAAATATACAACTCTCTTACTTCCACTAGTGAAGCTATCTTCATAAATGCTGATTGGTCACTTTTATTCAAAGTTCATAACTAGTCACTGGTGTTTTTTTTGGAAATCTGACTGTGTTCAGCATACTGGGATGTTGATGAATCCTGTGGCACCACTGGAGGTAAAGTGAGCCATCTTCTCACTTCAGGTCAAGATCCTCCCCAAAGACCTTCAAGAGAACAAGGCCAGGATTCCGCAGGACTCATTATATAAGAGACATTGGTTGAAAGTGCTGGCTGAAGAAAGAAAGAAGCACTGCTCTTCAGTCACTGGAAGAGAAGCTCAGTTAAGAAGCATGTTTTAGAACCTGGGCAAATTCTGTGTGTAGATCTCAGCCAGTGCCTATGTTGCTTTTGTCATATCTTCCTGAAGTAAAAAAAATGTAGTTCCAGAGTATGTCCATATGGCCAGCTTTGTTGACTCCATCAAAGGGACCAAAATCCCTTAGTTACTGCACTGTATGCCTGGAAATTAATCCACAGCCTCTAAATCAGAACAAACTACATAGGTCTGTTGAGAGGCAAACTTGGACACAGATCAGAGGATAATGTGTGACAGAGTTCTCACCCCAGTAAGCACACACAGATGTGTACAAATGCAAACTGATAGACAACACTGAACAGGGGACTAATATGGACATATTTTGGAGAGAATTACACCGAAGTTTGTCAGTGAATGAGACAATAGACATTGGTCCCAAGGGTGAAAGGTCTAGGAAAAGGTAACCAGGAAAAAAAAACAGTGCTACAGTCCATTACAGCAGAGGACACAGGGAATGAGGAACTGAATCCCCTGACTAGCGCAGGAGTTCTGCCTAGGCTTCAGGTCTGCATGTGTGTGTACAATATGAAAGGATGCCAACAATGCGGAACACAACTTTTAAAAGGAGCCTTTTGCAAGAAGCTAAAGAAGCTATGGACTACATGACTCTCATGGACTGTCTCATAACAAAGCAATCTGTCCAGCTAAACTGGAAATAACTATTTGATGGACCACGTAGCTGCTTAATAAAACATGCAGTGACCAAGCACGCAGCACTTCTGATCCATTCTTGGCTATTGCCTTAACCTTTTCAAGTGGTGCTTATTTATTGCTCTTAATAGAACTACCTATATAAGAAACAGTGACTGGTAACACAGCGTCTTACCTTAATTTATACCTCTTCCATTGCATCCCCTAGAAGCTCTGTACATAGTCTGGAGATGCCTGCTCTCAGCAAATAAAACAAGATCCATGATTTGATTTTCATGCAGTCTCTGAGATAGAACTTGATTTATGTTTGATATAGTTCTCACACACACACACAAAAAAAAAAAAAAAAGAGAGAGAGAGAGAAAATTAGTATACAGCAAAATGCAGTCACACAGAGAGCTGGACACTGTTCAGATTTAATGTTTGCCTGTTTCTGATTTATTAACCCAGTGCAGATGCACCTGTTTCTTTTCAGCAGTGTCCTATTCTCTCTCCACTTTTCCACTTGCACTGCCAGACGCGCAAGAATATCTGCCTTGCCAAAATGTGCACAGTACCTGCTGGCTGGGGAAAAATGAGGACCTAAAGCAGTCACAATCTCATTTAAAGATAGGTATATTCTGGCATCTTATAGAAGCAACTAAAAGCATCACAATTTATTTCAACGTGGTGTTTTGGCAGAAGAGCAAACAAAAAATTGCAATTGATAAAGAAGACGAGGAATCATAAGACACTAATTCTTCATAGTTCTTCCATGGGTTCCCTGTGTAACCTCACTTAAGTCACGTAGACCATGGTTTTCAACCCTGCATTTGTGAAGTTTTGTAAAGCTCAGCTTTACACTTCACCCTACATTGGGTCTTAAGCATTCAACATGTGCAGCTCAGCACTTCTTGCCAATGGATAAGGATAATGTATGGATAGGCCAACACACTCATCTCATCCCATCATGCACACAAACATGTCCTGTTGCTGAGGGCTACTTGCAAGGAGAATTAAAAGACTATTTCTCCTGGCAAGGAGCAATATGACAGCTGAGCTATAGAGCAAATTATTTCTCTTTGCGTAGTAAATAATCACCAGGTCAGGGATCTTTACCTTACATCTAACAACTGTATGCTCACTGAAAACCAACAAGCTAAACTCAAGCTCTTTTAAGATTTTATTTTAATGAATCCCCTCCCTCCAGGGCATCTGAAATTCAGCTGAAATTGCCAGCTTTCCTAGTTTCAAATCTGAACAACAAGGTTTGACATGGGTTACTGCCCATAAACAATCAAAATAAAAAATGCTTTTCTGTTTTAAAGTGTTGCACAGCTTGTGAGGAGACTTTCTGGGGATGAACTGTATCCCCTGATTACCATATCTGAGGGTGAAGGAACATGTGAGGAAAGCAAATCAGAGGTACTAAACCTTTTAAGGGATTTCATTCAGCTAACATCGTTCCAATGTTCCAAATAGCAGCAAGAACTTCCGTGTGTTGGCCGGGGTCTTATGGGGCAGAGGCAATCCCATGGCCACTTTACCTCAGGGGTGACCAAGGCCACTTGACCCCTAGCTGCCATCCTCCTTGTAACTCCCTCCACTTTCTCAAGGCTGGTGAGAAGCATCAGCCTCCTGCATCAAATAAACCCCTTTGAAGGGTCACAAGGCAGCACTGACTGTAAGCAATGCAAGGCAACATGCTTTGTGCAAGAACACGTGCTTTGTGCTTCACAGGTATTGCTCATGCCAATGAAATTGTAATTCTTTCTGAGTGGGGATATGATCAGTAAGCAAACTTACTACAAGAATTAGTTTAAATCTTTAGTTACTTTGGTTATTGAAATAAGAACTGTGAACAATTTCTGAACCTACATAATATTCTTAGGGGAGAAAATAATCTCTGGAATATATGGATGTTCGGTTCTGGTGTGGAATAAATACAAGTTTCCTCTAACATTTTAACTTAAGATTTTCTGAAAAATAACAGAATAAACCACATTAAAAAACCTTTACCCTAGGCTACTATAATGAAGAAAAAGTGTTTCAAATGTGAACTAATGAAGTACAGAGTAATGAATATTTAATTTGTATCATTTACCAAAGTGCAGTTAGGAATCCAAGTGACATTCTTTACAAACAAAGTGTTCATTAGGCCTTTCCTGTAGCTTGCATGCAATCATTAATTTTTTTCCCCGTATTACTATTACTACGGTATTACACAAAGGTGAATGAACATCTCATGAGACTGTCTAGAACTTTCAAAGGAAAAAAGAGGAAACGAGGAAGGTAGTGGTGTCTATTAAATTTAAATAAGCTACCTGTTTACAGTGAAAAAAGATAAAAGACTAAGCACAGCAGAAGAGCAACTGAGAAAAGGAATAGAAAAGGTAATTGAGTTTTACATTATGGGCTTCTTCACTTGGCAGTGTGAATATTATTGAATTAGCTCCATTACTATAAAGATTACACAAAAGCAGAACAGTGTGAAGGCTTGGCATGAAACTTTAACAGTACCAGTGGAGGTGAGATAAGTGCTACCAAAACTGTGCACAGGAATGTATCAGACAAAGAATATAGTGGGATTTTTTTTAAATAGAACCGATCTATGGTGTGCTATGAATTTTAATAGGAGCACACAGAAAAATGAAAATGGGAACAGCCAAAAAAGTCCATGCACAAAGGGAAGGATTTCACAGCCACAACCTGCATGGTAAATATCAAGAGGTGAAATACTTGTATTGAAGGGAATGTCCTTCATACCATAGCTTTATTTGACAGACTATCCCTTGACACATCCTCTCTGTCTCTAGCTTACCAAAGTGACTCTGGTACAAGGTCACATATTTACCTGAAATACGGATTTCTAAGTGAGAATTAAAGGTCAGCAGATTTAAATTACTGAATGTGGATCTAAAACATATACTTTTTTTTTTTTTTGACTGCAGAGGATTGAATCAAAGTAGTGCTGCATTGTTTCACTCTCTTTTCCAATGTTTCCTTCTTCATTGCAACCCAAATTTATATCTGTTCCTTATACATTATTTACGTAGCTACTGACACAGATTTTTCTGCAAAGCACCTCCATAGGGTGTTTAAAAAAAAATCTATAAAATCATAGCATGACACAATCAGTTATTTCACAATTTTCTTCCAGAAGGTACCACGGATATCCTGTAAATATAACTGACTTAAAATCAGGCTGCCTTTCCATGCCTCATTGAAGTGGAAGAGTGGGGCTGCTGTACAGGAGTACTTACTCTGGCACCAGGGATCCTGATTAACCATAGGAAGTACTAGTGCCTCAGGCTGGCAAGAAAGTCTAATCAGGTATTAAAAGATCATTATTTTGACAAATTATACATTCTAGGAGTGTATATATGCAGCATGCTGTGTTCTGCATTTTGTCTTCCCCACCTCTGAGTGAAAGAGTGAATTGCCCTTGCCACGGATCACCCCCATCTATTCCCGCACCTTACTCAGCGCTGTAAGTTAGCAACACAGCCCAACTGGAAGGAGTTTTGGACAGCTGGCAAGCAGAGTCCAGGGGGATTTCCTGCCTGTTTAATGCAACTCCTGCCCACTTGAACACAGAACAGGCAGGTAGTAGCAGGCTCCTGGTACCCTCCCAGGAGCTCAGCTCTGGCAACTTCAGGTGTCAGCAACGGAAGAGCCCAGCAGGGTGCTAGACCCACACCCTTCACTTAGCAAGCTGTTTGCAGAACATGGGAATGCAGCATGGAAATGTGCAAAAGATGATCTATGAGAGACTGGTAACAGAGGGTGAAGTAATTAAAAAAGCGAAATTAGAGGAGAGATGCAAACTACGATCTAAACATAACAGGTGATAGGTCCTGAACATAATTGTATATGAATGGGCAGTTTTCAGGTTTCATCACAGATATCACAGAATCAACTAGGTTGAAAAAGACCTCTGAGATCACTGAATCCAACTGTGATCCAACACCACCCTGTCAACTGGACCATGGCACTAAGTGCCACATCCAGTTTCTTCTTAAATACCTTCAAGGACAGTGACTCCACTACCTCCCTGGGCAGCCTATTCCAATGTCTAATCACTCTCTCTGTAAAGAATTTCTTTCTAATATCTAACCTAAAACTCCCTTGGCACAGCTTAAGACTGTGCCCCCTTTCCTACTGCTGGTTGCCTGGGGGAAGAGACTAACCCCCATCTCACTCCAACCTCCTTTCAGGCAGTTGCAGAGAGTGAATATTTTTCTTGCTGTCTTAATTTAACAGAAAAGTGAGTAATTCCCATCTTTTGTTCCTCAAAGAGACCAGTACTGACGTGGCACTAAGGAACCTGAAGTGAAGCACTAGAATCTGGAAAGCAGAGGTGAGCTGAGTCCACAGTAGCTGCTACAGCACAATGAAATATCATCAGCCTCACTGCTCAGGAGTGTATTAGCCCAGTGCCAAAAGACCAGTTTAATTTACTACCTCAATTTGCATTGGACTCCATTTCCATGTGCCATAGTTGGGCATATCGGTATCTCTCCTGTGAGGACAGTACAGGTTTTTTTTCCCCCATCCCTGTGGTGATGCCCACTCCCCTATGCAGATTTGTCTCTATCCCACCCAAGCTTTCTGTGTGCATTGGTGAGGAAATAACAGTTCTGATCATCAAGTTAACAGTACAAGGGCTTAATTGAGACCTGTCATAATGATAATGCTTCATGTTCTTGGCCATGTCAACAATCTAAATGCAAACACTATAAAAACTGTTATAACAGGGATTAGGCAGTCTCTGAATATGCCAGACGAGACACAGCAAGACTAGGTTTTGCATGTGTCAGGTTGTTACCATGGAAAAGACAAGACAAGACAAAGGAAAGCTGGTGGCATAGAGAAGGACATGGATATGCATAAGGAACAGCACTGAGTAGGTGTGAGCCAGGCATGGTGAAGAGGGGAGTGGTGTGGCCAAGGCAGCTGGCCCCAGGTCAGAAAGCAGCTACCCCATACTGAGCATTCACCTCATCCAGTCAGCACTGTGTTTTATTCAAAGCCAAATGACAAAACTGGAACCGAAGTGTGACCAGTGCCTATAAGTAGCCCTTCTCCTGATGGAGACAATGTTGTGTTGATGAATAGAACAACAGATGGACATTTTTGAGGAAAACTTAGTATAAAACGAAAAATTTCTCTGTTGGCTACTGAGGGCCTTAGGTATTATCCAAACATCATCATCTGAAATAGTGGCAAAAGAGGTGAACGGCTATGATGCAAGGCATGAATTCAGAATATCCGACCGTATCTTACAGGTTTGCTCTATCACTGCATCAGTTTTAGCAAGAACTGTGGACTGGACCATTTTATAGGGAACTATGTTCTTCTGGTTTCCCAAAAATGACCCAACAGGAATGTTGGTATTGAAACAAATGGTGTCTGGTTCTACTTCGTGGGGAGTGGGATACTATTCTTTACTGTTTAACTGTGGATAAAATGTAAATATTTTCACTGTGTCTAGTGCTGCTTTGATGCAGCCATGCAGTGCTCCTCAGCTGAGCAATCTCCTGACAGTGGTGTTTGCTCTTTGGCCCTTGGGACTCTTCAGGGTCATGGTGGCAGCATGCTGCTCTCCCTTATAGCTGGGTTTTGATAAGAAATGCTTCCCTACTATAGCTCCAGAATTATAATGAATTAGACTGGGGAGTAATTCATTTGTATTGATGCATTTCCAGCCCCAAGGTTGGGAGACCTCTTAATTCCCTGCCTTCTCCCTCCTGCAGAAAATGGGAGGAGTTCCCACAAAGGAAATGGGGAGAGAGTGCAGACTTGAAGGTAAGCCTGGCTCAGATGAGAAGATTAAAGGCAATTTGCTATTCACATTGAAATGACTTCTGAGCAATGTTCTATAAATATTAGATATTTCATCAGTTTATTTTTATCATATGTAAGCATATTCCCTTCTCCTTCCTGAACATAAATGAACTGACTTAATCCTACTCTTTTTCATTTAATAGAATTATTATTCCTTTTGCATCTCCCTTGCTGCTTCATATAACTGCTGAGTATTTATTAAGAACTAGTAAAATTCATGGATTTTGCTGGCTTGCCAGGTACAGAAAAATATAGAAAGTAGGCAAAGGACAATCTTTTGCGCTTACTCAACAGGGAATGCTATGGCTATAACAAGCTGTTAGATTATTTAAAGAAAAGTAGTAAAATTGTGGAAATGAAGCAACAATTTTCGTATCTCATGACCCAATCTTGCAAAGGGCTGATGCTGCAGTTAACAAAAAACCCTGAGATGATAAGCAGGAAGACTGTGGTAGTTTCAGTGGCACAATGCAACATTATGGGAAACACTCAGGACCAGAAAACACAATTTTTCAATATATTTTAGTCTGGGGATAAGTCTAATAATTTTTCTCTGGAATACAGACTTTGCATTGCAAATTGAAGACCCTAGTCAAAATGCTCTCCCCATTCTCAACACCAATTTCCTTTAATTTCCCCTCCCCCCTTTTCTTTTTTCAGCATTCTTCTTTTTTCCCTATTTTTTTATGATTCCTCCAAAATTTTTCACTTTCTCCAGAGATCTACTTTTTAAAACTATACTCCACAAGAGAAGATAAAGACCCGACTTCTCAAAGAAATCTATACATTTAATTATCATCTAAAAGATGTGGGCTCATGTTAGCATGTTTGATATTTGCAAATTCAAAATGTATGTCTCGCAAAACTTCTCCAAAAAGGAATTATATTCATTGTGCCTGGAAAATTCTGAGCCTCATATTACTAGTAAATATTTCTTGTAAACCAATAAATTATTTTGATAATTTTAATATTTTGATAATTTTAATTTTATGACCACATCTTAATTATAATAAATAAAAACCCTATATAAAACCTTTAGCATGTTAACAAAGTAAATATTTTTTTCAAACAATTATATGGAGGAGTCATCCAAATTGCGAAAAATGTCCAGGGAGATCTTCAGAAATAATTAAGAATGTTTTATTCAGGTGTTAGTAACATAAGTGAGCCAAAGGTGGAAATTACTTATTCACTCCCCTTGGTACTAAGATTAATCTCTTAGGCTTAGTCTCTGGCTCTATAAAAAGGCTATCTTTGTTTCACCAAAAATATTAAACTGCAGCATCAGAAAAGATGACATCCACATAGATCACTTGTAAGATTTCTCATGGCTTCCAAAAATGCCAAGCTTCACTCTGTGCACTGGGAGTGTCTTCTAAGGAGAAAGGCACCAGGTTCCTTCTTCTACTTGATTCCAATAGAACCAAAGTTGCAAAAATGAACACAGAATACTTCATGCTTGAGGAAAAATATTATTGTATCATTAAGAAATTGTATCCCACTGGCTCAGGAAAAAGTCTCCAAAATTGCAGAAATGACAAATGCAGAGTGTAACTCTCTAATAATAGGATTTATGGCTCTATGTTTTATTTTACATGGGTGCCTCACACTTATACACCAGTAAACTGGCATTTTGTGCCTCAAAGTGTCACTTTGCATCCATAATACAGGATTATTTAAAGATTCCTGAATATATTCTTGGCCTTATGTTTGTGTTTCTGTGTATGTACACATATATAAATAAAAATGTACATATACACTATACATATACATACTACATATGTATGCTTTATGCATACATACACACACACACATATATAAATATCTCTATCCATAGATAGATATTTAAGTTCTTCCCACACCTAGTTTTGTGGAATGCACTGGATATTCTTTATTTTTCCTATAAAGCCGTTAGGATGTAGAAAGTCATGCGGAAGTCCAGCTGTCATATAGAACCTCATGTTTAAAATGGTAATCAGTCCCAAAAAGTAGGGAGAGTGTATGCATGCAAAAAGCATGTCTGAAAAATTAAAACTGATTCATTGTCCTCATTACTGCCATTAATGATATATAGAAGGCAGTAGGGTTTGTGGTCTGGCACCACTAAAGACTGATTCAAGATAATTAACAACATTGGACCATGGTGTAAAATATCTTGATTGGTCACTCAGAGAAGTTATGAGAACCACCATGCTGATGGCCTGGGAAGGCCTTGTATATTTGCAGGACTCACAGAACATGGAAGGATGTCCAGAAATAGGGAATAATGACCCACATTACAGATTGGTTTAGTTTAAGGCAACTGGTAGTACGAAAGTTTACATGCATCTTCAGCTGAAGCAGAAGATGTGCCCCTTATTTGCTCATCACCTGCTCAGGATATATAAAAATCTATAATGGGACATACGGATCCCAGTCCATGACCTTCTGGAAGGGCAGAGCCTGAGCACCTGTGAACTTCTGAATCAGACTAGATCTGTCTCATTAACTCAGCCCACTCCCGCTATGGATGATTTGAGCAGGAGCAACAGCTCAAATACTCTTTCACAAGGTAAAGAAAAAGGGTGCAGGTCATGGTTGTTGCTGTGCTTGTCAACCTTACTCTTCACCCTACTGAATAGTCACTGCCATAGGTGAGCTTAAGGAAAGCAAATAAATTGTCATTAAGTAGACTCTACTTAAACAAATAATCACATTTAGAAATATCACTGGAAGGAGGAAAAGGGGTGTGAAAAATGTTTATGGCCAATTAAAAAGTGAAACTTCATACAGAAAAGCAAGGATTATGAATTTGATATAATAATGGGACCCAAGAAAGAGACCCAGAGGTGAGGCAACAGGAAGTCGTGACAGTGACATTTTGGCTCATCTGGGAGAGTAGGTGTCCAAGAAGTCATCTCCAAGAGAGGAGAGAGAAAGTCTTGTCACTGGCAGTGCTAGAGGTTAGGGGAGCAGAGATGATTTCAGAGGCAGCCTTGAAATTTCAGTTCTGGAGGTACTGAGTTTAGTATGGGATGGCAGCAAATCCAAGGTGAAACATTCAAGAGAAGGAGCATGAGCCTGAGAGCAGGCATGTACAGCAGGAGGAGAAGTTAATTTGAGAATTGTTAATACAACCACACGGATGAATCTATTCAGTGATAAGAAGACTAGAGGAAGATGACAGCCACAGGCAAAGAACTTGCGCTATTATATGTAATTGGATATATTTTTACTCCTCATTTATCAACACCTCATTTACCCAGTGTGCAGGTTCATAGGTAGTTAACAAAATGAGGAGCATCCTGGAAATTACAAAACAGAGTAGTGAATGTATGGTTTTACAGGGGAGACAGAGGTAGATAGTTTAAATGACCTCCACTATCCCAAACAGTAGAAAAACTAGGCACTTCTCCCTGTATGAGTTTAGAAGCTGACTGCAAACTTTCATGCAGACAGAAATATAACATCTGTCCAGAGTATGTATGTAGGAGCACACTTGGCCCTGCCAAAACCTTAATGCTGAAGGTTTACTCCTTTCCTGATTTTCTCAGGATTGATTCATTAAAGTACTGTCATTTTATTATACTTCCTATTTCAAGCAGGTATTTAATAGTAAACAATTCACTACATGATCCCTGTTGAATATCAAAGGCTCATTTGTAATAAAATAAACTAAAACTGCCAAAAGGTAAAAAAGCAAATGTGTAAAGCAAACTTTTGCCCTTGAAATCAACTAGTTTTGAAACATCTCTTACACCAAAGCAAAGCAGGAAAGCAAAGCAAACAAGGATCTTGGAGAGACAGAGAGGATGGAATCAGACCAAATAACAGATCACAAACCTGGGGAATCAAGTAATATGTAAATAGTGGTAATCAACAAGGATAACAGGAAAAGCATGATCAAAGCTAAACTCTTCTGATATGAATGACTCCTATGATATGCTGGAAGTGCATTAGCACCCTGTAACCACAATAAAAGAGCCAAACAAAGTAATTCAAATCAAAGAGTAGCACAAAGAAAGAAAGAATACATAATAAAGTAACACATGGTAAGAAGGTTCCACCTCTTGCTAAAATTAACTCAAGAAAGTGAAAAATGGTCTCACTGAGGTGCATGATATTAAAGCAAAAATTAAGGAGGAAAAAAACCTCAAACCCAATAACAACAGAAAAAAACTCCAAACCAGCAGCCAAGATTCTGCATAAAAGAGCTGAAAACATTTGAAGAGCTGCAAACACAATGAAACATAGCAAGCCTCTCAGGACCCATGGATCTAATTAAGCTATGTTTCCTAGGGATCCTCTATATTCCTTATCTTCTCAGGTAATAAACCTATCTCCCCCGATTCTTGTGAATCCCACGTCCAACATCTGTTATGTATACTTTTCAGTATACACTGCCATGTCCATGGTCTTATGGGAACTCTTGTTGTCCATCTGTGTCACTTACAGTCCCACAGTACCACAACAATCCCCTGACAACAGCCTTCTCCATTTTCCCACCCACTTTGCATGTTCCTTATGCCCTTCAGTGACACCCTCTAGCATGTCCCATGTTCCTGGCATCCCCACGTTGGGTTGTCCTCACTCCCATGTGCCCTATGCTTCATCAAGTCACAGAACTGCAGAGACTGGGAGGACTTCTGGATGTCTCCAGTCTGTCCGCCCTTGCCCAAGCGGAGTCAAATAGAAGAGGTTACTTGAAGTCGTGACCAGTTGGGGTTTAAATGTTCCCAGGAACTCCACAGTGTCCCTGGGCAACTTTTGTCAGTGTTTGACAACTCTCATGGTAAACCAGTTTTTCTTATTTTTGAGTGGAATTAACCATGCAACAGTTTTGTTCTGTGACCCCCTAGTATATCCCCCAGTGTGACCAGCTTTGAGCCATACCGCATTCACCTGCTCAGAGTACCCTTAATCTCAAATCCGCATGTCTTGCACCTGCATGTAGAGGTTGACGTCTCCCATGTCTTCTACCTATGTGCTTTGCTTGCTGGCCAGGCAGAGGCTGTGCCCCTAGTCAGGATGTGATTGGTCATGCACATGAAGAGCTGGAAGCCTTTTAGTTGTTAGGCAAACCAAGCATAGCCATCAGGGCTGACCTCTCTCTGTTTATCCCGGTGATATAAGGTGATTGCCTTATTAAGATCCTTTCCTCTATGCAGTCATCACTAGAGATCCCTCTGACAAGTAATTGCACCTTCACTTGGCTCAAAACAGGCAGCAGCTTCAAAAACTTTTGACAAGTGCTAACAAAGAAAGCCCAAGATTTAATGAGGGTGTTTATTCATTCCCATTGACAGTGCTTTTAATTTAGACTCAGAAGCTACTTTAATGTTTCCAAAGGTGAGAGGAATTAGGCCTACAAATAGCATAAGCACCTAGACATAGACTACATCGAGAATACAGAGATAAGACTGGAGACAGTCTTGTGACCCAAAGAGAAATTTCAGATGTTCATGATGGATATTACTACTATCTCTCTTCAGTCAGGGAAACTATGTGAGATTCAATAATAAGATCATTTCTGAAGAAAAGACAGCATACTTCAAAAATCTTAAACCATGCAATGTATTCCATACAAATCACAGCTACTATGATCCCTAGGCATTGGTCTTTTTAACAAAGCTTTCAGGGAGCCATATGATATTGAGCAAGAGAAAAAAATGCACGATGCCAAATTCACTTGATAAATCAGTGAATAGTACTGAACACACCTCAAGCTCAGAGATCATTTTTCTTTCTCCCAAGAAATCTGCAGAACAAGATTCATACAAAAATAGGTTGTAATAAAAAAACAGTTGCCTGGGGAAAAGAGTTAAACTGTTCTAAAATAGCATCTGAATCTATGAATGGAATGAACTAATTTAATAACACTGAAAAATATTGCAGAGACCAGCTTCCAGCTGAGACAAGTTTAGTAAAGCACCTCCTGGCTTAGTATTTTGGCTCACCTGGTGGAAATGCATTGAGGGTCTCAGCTGGAGCCTCAGCTGTGCTGATGTGCAGGACATACATTGTAAGTCCAGACACCAGATGGGGGATTTTGCTTACTGCTTAAATCAGCTCTCATGGCTGTCCACCAGTTGGCAAGCGCAGGAGTATTTTAGGTTTATCTTATGCTAAAAAACACAATAGCAAAGGGGAGTAATGAAGAACATGACTAAAAAGGTAACCCTATTCTCAAGCAAACATAGATGCGATTGCTTTCTGTGTGATTATAGGACTCTTGTATTTGCCATTGAAATCTGGCATGTAATGATTCTCATTTTAAAGACAATGTAAATAAAAAAATAACATTGTGAATGTTACACGTACATACATATATACCTGGACTTTTAACTATAATACTGAAATCCAGGAAACACTATTGATATTTATGTGTTTTGGAATCCCAAGTATAGGAAAGCTATATACCGAAGTATGTAGCAAAGTATGCCCTTTGTTGCTTTACCATATTGAAGAGATTTTCAAAGCTACCTTTTATTGGTTTAGGAGCCAGACATTTAACTGTCTTTGAGAAGCTTCAGTTTATTTTTGTCTGAAATTTTCTGCATGGCTGAACTCATATTTTGCAGGGCTAATTCTGTATGGCCAGATGAAAGCCATTGCACAGCCTAAGATTATCTCCAGTCCAGGTTTCATTATTTCAAATACAGTCCTGTGCTCACCTATCAAAACAGCTACCAGACTTGAGCTAGGGACCTGAACAACTCAAGAGTGCAAATAGAGTCAGTCCATTTTATTACATATGCAAATGTCAATTCAGTTGGCCGGTAAACTGATAATTTGGGCTACTAAGGCTACTAAGTCCAACCTCAGTGGTAGTACAGTATTTTCTATTGCATTTGTCACAATGTGGTAGAAAGTCCTCCAGCTTTACAATCTTTGGAGGGAAGACTGAATTTCACTACCATGCGGGCGTCTGAATCTCCCTTGGGGACCTCCTGGACACTTTTGGTCATGTCTCACATAGAAACTAAAACAAATCTGGTAATTCCAATCAGCTTATGCTCTCCTATAGCCAAATGATGCATATTAAGTTGATGTCAAAGTAGAAAACATAGTAATGTGTTAGAAGAATATGCTATAATGGGAAGATATAAAAAATTACAGCTATTTTCACACCTTCCCATTTTATTGTATCATTCCATATCACTATACTTTGCTACCTTTACTCTCTTTTGTTTACTCCTACCTACTTACTACTTTACTGTCACTTTACTGTATAACTATCTTTTTCAATTCAAGCACCCCAGAAATTCATAATACATGTCAGGAGAATTTGGATCAGGATCCAATACAGCTGACGTCTTAATCCCTTCATGACCATTGAAATAAGAATGATGAACTTCAGTGCCTGAGGCTACGGTGGCATATGTGTTGCAGGTGATTCCAAATCGGAACATCGTGTTCAAGATTTATAGAGCTATCTAGGGACATCTATCTCATTTCCAACTTTCAGCTTTTGGCTAAACAGAGATCTCCTGTATTCTTTGAACCAAGTTATCTTTCCAGAGAAAGAAAAGAATTTTTAATTTTTAAATCTAAGAGCTTTAATGCTCCTCTGAAATGGATTAAACCCTTAGCCTGTAGTAAAGAATACATAAAGTGGGTAAACTAGCCCTTTTCTTTAAATTATAGAAGAAAAGTGTTCAAGACCAGTGTTTTAGCACAAGAACTCAAAAGAAAACTCTCTCTTTAAGAGAAATTAATCGCTTTTGCTGATAACTAGTTTTGATTTGTGAGCCAAAAGCATAAAATATGTCTAAGAGGTGAATAATCCTCAAGTGGAATAATTAAATTCCTATCAATTGTGACATAAGGACAGAACAGTCCTCTAAAGCTTTGCAGGTACCTTTACAAAGTAAAGGTCATCTACATTTACAGTGCTTAGTTATTTGCAAAACGTCTCTATGTTTTCTGTCTCCATAAAAATTGCTATTCTAAACTGATTTGCTTTTAGGAAGGTTATTTTTCAAGCACCAAAAGTAAATATTTTCATGTTTCATCATTCTTCTGTGGTATTGAGTACTTGGGTTATTTTTCCCCATATCTTATACAGTTTTGTATCCTGGGTTGGATTACCATCACGACCATATCTGGTGTCTTTGTGCTCGGAGTGATGTTTAAGTTTGTCTTTCTACTCAGTAAGCCACTGCACAAAGGATGCCTCTACCAAAGGATGCATTTTGACTGAACAGCCATGAGATCCATGTCCTGCACAGCAGTCACTGCAAGCAGCTCACAGTTCTGTGTCCTGAGAATTTCATGGTGATGATCAAGGACATGCTTTGAAAATGGAGCTGCTGGTGAGGGCATGTAGATGGGTCAAGCATGGATCTGGAGCTAAAACTGGTCCTCCGGGTCCTTGCTCTGATTTAGACAAACTGCACCCTGCAACCTCATCTCCAGTCTGGATCTACATGGCAATACAGATTTCGGTTTGTGGTACATCCCGCAATTCACAATTCACACAAATTCTTTGTGAGTGTGATGTATCTTTCTATCTTACCATACATTCAAGATTTTCTCCAGAGAAAGCCAGGACTTGAGGGGAGACCATACTTGTCCATCCAGGTGTCTCCTCAGATGCCTGTGGAGATCTAGCCCAGCTGTGCCCTGAGGGACCAGGATACCAGCATAGACTGCACAGTCAATGTATAGGACCTGATTCACCCTTGGGAGAGGCTTCCCTCTCTCCATGGAGAATACAGGGACCTCAGGGTAAGCAGCCTTCTGTCCTAAAACCTTACAGCTAGGTGATGTGAATTCAGGCAATCTTTAACTGAAGCAAGCTGACACAGCATCCATTTGTGGGGCTGATACAGAATACCATCAGGTTTAAGTCAGTTTGTCACAGTAACAAAGCCTGTTTAAAAGAAATCAGAAATTCAATAAGAAATATATTGAGAATTTCTTAAAATACTGATGTCTTGCAACCTTTTTACAGTTCAGGTACTTGGATCTTAGTACTTTGGTACTTAGCAAAACTACAGTGAACATTGCCTTCCTGTTTAATAGGCACTGAACTGTTACGATTTACTTATTTGTTTGTTTATTTGTACAGATTTGGAGGTCTCCCTTTGCTAATGCACAATTTTTACCTTATTTTTATTTTCAGCTACAAGATAAAAGTCAGTCATATCATAAAAAATCCTGTGTATGATACATATGTTTCCAAGAGGACCCAGAAATGAATTTTAATGTCTAGAGTATTTGCATTTCTTCTTCCACTAAAGAGGGGAAGGAACATAATCTCAGCATTATCTTGATTTATACTTTATGGGAATGTATGCAGAAGAACATAAATACTTTTACTGCAATTTTGTATCGTATTTCATGTGGGTTTTTTTTCTTTTTTTTTTATTAGTGCTTCCCAGTTTCATCTGCTTACTGCCTTCTTCATGGAAGAAATAATCATGTTGATATAAAACGTTACATCAAATACATCTGTGAACATGCACTCCTGTTTACTGGATTTTAGAAAATAAAGAAGCTTGTTTCCAAGCTCCTGCTTTACTACAGAGAGAGGGGATAAACAGCTTTGGTTAATATCTTTGAAAGTGCTGATAGACGTAAAATATTGAGCTGCATTCCTGCTTCACTCATACATTAAAAAGAGGTTGGAGGGTACTTAGGAACAGAAGGAAATGAAATTAGAAGAATAGAATTGCTCAGCAGAGTAACTAGAAAAGTCCTGGGCTCTGTGGTTGGTAATAACACTAGAATTAATGTAACTAGCCATATTGCTGTAGCCTGCAACTGTGGAAGGCATTCTGGAAAAAAGGGAAAGGTTGAGTATGGGTTTTACATGTAATAGAAGTTTATTTCCTAAGATTGCTGTTGGAGCAGAAACCATATTTCACATTAATATCACTTAATAAGTTATTCATTGCCCTGGGCTCCAGAAACGAGCAGTGAATTAGGTCATGGTGAATAAATACCTATCAGTGTCCATCAAATGACATTCCTCATCTCCATTCCCTTTTTTTTTTTTTTGTTTCATGTGGTATCAAAATCTCATTCTGTTGTTTATCAGGCAGTACATGACAGAGCACCCCTTTCTGGAGGCAGCTATAAATATATAGTTCCCATTACAGCTAGCATCAACCTCAATACAAAGGGTAAGGCTGATGTAAATCCACCTCATTTTGATGAGGTATGTGCTGCATTTGGTCAAATGAGTGCAGTTTAAATGACCCTCAACTAATTACCTCTCAATATCATGGCATGAGGCCAAACTAAGGGCCAGCTCAAGCTGCTGGAGCTGTGGGGTCTCCATGCTGTACCCAGGTCCATCACTTCTCCCTCCCTTTGCCTACAGGTTGACAAGAACTTATTGTAGCAAATGCTGGCTTATGAATAATAACTTCTGAAGCTGCTCATCAGCAAATGATAGTTGCCCAACCTTTTTTTTTTTTTTTTCTGAAAATGATCCCATTTTCTTCTTATCTCATGTCCTGTGCCTCAGACAATTGTTGATATATTGCTATTTTGATATACATTGACATACAGCTCCTGAAGGACTACATAAGTGATTGCAGGCTGCTGCAACAGTTAATTTATAGCCTGCAGACACAACCTTAGCTCTTGGTGATGCCCAAGACTGTGTGCATATGACACTCTCCGTTGTGCAAGAGGCAGTTCCTCACACCTCAGCATTACTGGATTATGGATGCTTAGCAATCTACCTCATAAAAAGATGATCAGAGCATTAAAATTAATGGGACAGGAAAGATTAGTGGCCCGCATTTAGCAATGCACAAGTGTTATATGACTTTATTTGCCACTAATGCCCATCTCAGGCTTACCACTGGCCCTGTGGCTGCTTTATTGTGTTCAGTGAGAGTCCAGCACTGCCCATCAGAGTTAAAACTCACCAGGCACTGCCAAAGAAAGAGTGTACAGAGGTCCTCTGCAGAAAGTTTTTTTTTGAGAACAGAGATTTATGCTTGCAACCTGAATTAAAAAAGAAAAATTGGCTTCTTTTCTGTGTGATAATTCCAGTCAGCTGATGAGAGGATACTGCTCTCTTGCCACCTGACCGGAATGACAACTAGTTTTGGCTGTACAGTTTCTTAGGGGAAGATTCACTTTAAGTACCTTGTTAGGGAACTGTTACTATTTTAGGGGAATGCCCTGAAGGGCCTCCACCTCGTCCCTTCTATTTATGCATTTATATTGCTTTAGTTAATACTGTGACAGCAAAGCTGTCATAGATACTGTATTTTCAAGAAGCCATGGGATCTTTTTTAACACTGTAATGTGGACATAAAAATGTGCTTTGGGGTGCAACAAGTATTACAAGATATGAGCCAAGAAGCAGACTCATTTGACCAAAGTAAGCCTTACCATCGCAAATAGTTGGGTTTTTTTACATTCTACATGTGCAAAGCATAAACACATTTTAGTGACTACGATAAAATTTTTCTGGACTTCCTTTGAGCAAGAGTTCCTAGCAGTGCAGGGGAATACAGAGGAGCATGCATGCAGTTACTGAAGAAAGGTGTCTGCCTTTTTTGGTGCCAGAAAAATAGAGACAAAAGTGAGTATCATCCTGACAATACAGCCTCACCGAATACTAGACTAAAAAGCTGAGCCACAATTAACCCAATCCAAGGCTGACAGGAAGAACATTAATGGTAGTGACATGTGCAGGTGGGACCCTAATCTTCCCTACACTTAGGTTTTGTGAGACATCATAGAATTAGTCTGTGCTCATGGCATCTGACTTGGCTTTACTTCATTCATTTGGTGCTGCTTCTAGCTGTGCTTCATGTCGTGTGCTTAGAAGAATTTTCCTGCCTCAAACATAGAACAAATGTCTGTATAATTCAGGAAGGAATTCCCCTTTTGCTATGGCAAGGATTTTAATAAAGAAAGCCAAAACTGTGTTTTGACTCAGCCACAAGGGCCCAGATTTTTAAAGAACACATGGAGAAAAGGACAAGAGGGAAATGGTCAGGGAAGCTGAGGTGAATCAAGAAAAGGTGGGAAGACGACATAAGTAAGCTACTGCATGTTAAACCACCATGTGGCTATTTTCACTTGGAAACAAAATGTTCGTAACTGGCTGTGGATAGCTCCTAGAAGATACTCAGTGTAAGAATGCCACCTTTACAAATTTCATTCATGCACCTCACCTCCTCTGGGTACCCTTGTGCAGGTGAGTCCCAGTGAACACAGCCAGTGACTCTTGTCAGTTAAGCTGGGTCTCTGCAGAAAACTTCTGTCAAACTGACACTATGTTTTATTTAAACTATACTCAGATAAAGACTCAAATTTTCTACCTAGGCAAGGTTTCCACTGAATTTTAAGGAAGGACTGATTCAAATTTCAGATTCTGGTCTCCAGAATCAAAGGGGGCTTTTGGGTGGGTGGGGAGGAGGAGTCCTAGAGTCTCTGGTTCAGTGGATTTAAGAATGATTGGAAGTAACAAGTGAGATAACAGACTTAAATATTGAGGTTAATAATGCTACCTGGTAAATAAAGTAAATAGAAATAGAAAAAGCTGGAATGTTGTACTGATAAAAACCAAGATAAATGTTCAGTGAAAACGAAAAAAATTATATTCCTATTCAGTAAACAAACCAGGTTTATTCAGAATTTGTAGATCCTGAACAAGACTCAGGGCTGTTTTGGATGATGAAGTTTAAGTTTTGACTAAAGCAGGCTAAAATAGTTGCATGTTTTTAAACAATTCTCTCTTTCTTGAATATGAGTAGACACCATATTAGCCAGCAATTGCAGCTCCAAGGGGATGTGCAAGAGAGAGCCATGAAAACTGTCACACTTGAAAATAGAGTCATGCTTTAAGTCCATCTTCTGTCTGAAGATGGTGATCTACATTAACACCACCCTGAAAGGTTGGAGTGGTCCAAGGGGAAAACAGGACAGGGAATAAACAGCAGGGTTAGCCATGAAGCAGAGTGGTAAATGAAGGGCTAGTTGGTTTAGGGCTCGTGTTTACTCAATTCTAATTACACTAGGTTGAACCATTTAATGTGGCACACTGCATCGCCACAGGGAGCCTATCTTTCGTGGTGAAAGTGATGCTGGAGATAGCTGTATTTATATTTAAAATAATTTGTACTAGTGTGTGGCATCTCAGCAATCTTTTCTACACAACATCTGAGGATCTGAACAATTTTATATTGTCCTTGGAATTATCGAGGGTGCACAAAAAAATCCAAGGGGATGGGTATTAAAGCTGGGGTAGCTCTAGCTGACAAATTTATTACAGATAAATTGGTATTACTGACCTTTGTTTAAAGCCACTGGACACTAGATCTGGTAGATTGATTTGACTGTGTTCTTTTGTCTTTTTCCATGGTTAATTTTTATCCTCTCTTGCTTCAAAAGCTAACTCACTTCCTTTGAAGGACAGTAAGCTTGACAGGGTTCAAGCTAAGCTTCTTGAACTTAAATCCACCATGGATATTCCCTGACTGAATCAGCGATAATGTGAATTGTGTGTATCTAATATTTCGCACAATTATACTCCACAGCAGCTGAAGACTATGTGAATTCTAGTGCTAAATTTAATCAAGTGCTCCTCCAATGTGGAAGAGAATGGATCTCCAGAATTAATGGAAAGAGACAAATATAATCAGTTCCTGGGCTCTTGGTTCTGTCCACTCTGAACCAGAGGATGCCCCGGAGAAAAGACCTTCAGTAACAACTGAAGCCTGAAGTCTTAAAATGTGAGAACTTAAAATTGCAAGGTATGAAACCCATGAAGAATGGTACACTTAATCTGGACTGTAGAATCAACAAGAATTAAATAAGTTAATCAGATCATCACCATTTGAGTGCACATAAATTTGAATTGTTTCCCCATTATGAAGTGCTTGTCTGTAAATTATTGCAGAGAAAGCCATTTTCAAATTAATGTCGAGCTATTAGAAAATACAAAGGGCATTTTCATTAATTGGAAGCAGCTTTTCTTCCTCTCTCTTTATCATTACCTTTGTTACTAAGAATCAGTTTAGTGCTCAGATTTATTGATGTGTATGATTCAGTGGCATTATTTGTTTAGAATTTGTCCTATACCTTCTGGAATAAACTCATTAGGTGCAAATGAATAGTTTTGTAGTCATCAACTAAAATGAGTCACTGCAGTTCTCATTACAGTGCCTTTGAACACAGCTGGAAAGAAAGTCTCTCTGAAGGTTGCAGCTTCCCTCTCTGAGGTAACCACCATTAATTTTCTTCCCTTCTCTGGAATGGCTTCCGAGACTTATCCTTTGGCAGAAGACTGTGGGTCCTTCTTCTATCTAAGAATGTATCAAACCAGCCAGCAAAGTATTTCACATTTCTGCTGCTGCAATGCATTTGTTTTCACAGTATATAGAAGCTTGCATTCAAAAAGGAGAACATTGCTTGGAAAAACAGCTGCTTTAAAACCAGTATTTTTGGAGATAAATATGATATACATGAACAGCGGACAAAATTGCTGCCACTGAAGGTTGAAAGAAGAGGAGGGCTTGCGGACTGCAGGACTTGCTAGGTTCTCTATTTCAGTAAAACTGCCCACGAGGACAGGAATTCCTCATTTCATGTTAAAACTCCTACAAGGGAACATACTGTAAGCAATTAAGGCTAACTAGGGCATTGACTTAATTTTTTGAGAAATAAGAGTCTCCACAAGCTTTGCCTACTTGTTTGGATACTTCATAATATAGGTAGACTGAACTCCATTTTGTTGATACTCACACCATGCTACCACATGTTTTGATGTCCAGTATAATAGGGACATGTAAGTTGCTAGCAAAGTTGCAAGGGTAATACACCTCAAATGAACAAAGGATTCCCACTCACTTTTTAATAGCAACTGGAATAACTTAGTGCACCAGAGGCAAAATCCATAAACTGATACAATCTTTTCCAAAGTCAAATGTATCACACTGTATTTAGCATAAGCCTTTTGAAAATCCTATTGCTCGAAAACCTGAGAGTGCGGTATGCTAAAAAAACCATATGGAAAAAAACCACACTAAACCTGATAATATCTAATCGTCTTGCTCACAGCTACAAATAGCTCAGTTACCTGAGTTTTTCATCTAAACAGTCTTAATACATTTTGTAAACATGCTGACTATGTTTCTTCTCCCTGCTTGCTCAAAGGCTGAGTTCATTTGTCATGAGGCCAGAGACATCTCTGAAGGGAATATCAGTTGCTTACAGCATTTGTAATACTGCCCTTAGGCCCATGCATTCCAAAATATGTTGGAGTCCCTCCACTTATTTTTACAATGCTTGTGGAGCACAGGTATGGTTGCAACAGTGTTTACACAAGATCAGAGCCAATGCCCCCTGAAATCAGCAGGATTTTTCCTTTCAAGTTCTGGGGATTTCAGACAGAGCCTGCCTACAGTCACTGTTATTCCACTTTAGACAACTTAACAGGAATTAGTTCTAGTTCCTTTTCTTCTTTTTAATTTTTTTTTCCCCTAGCATAGGAACATAATTAAAGACCTGGGAAGACATTGGAAATGCAACCAATGAGACATTTGATATAGTTCATGTAAAGTTTGCTTCAATTAGGAATGCAGAATTGTATTACACATCACATTAAATGGCACATTAGCAGATTTAAATGCTTCCATTGAATTAAAACCAGTTAGTTTGCTTGTTAGATTATTTTTTGTTAGAGTAATTGTGTAGTTTTCTGATTTTCAACAGCACACATGGAAGAAGTAATTCAACTCTTCCCTATGTGTGGGTTCTAGACATGGACCAATATAGGTTTTCTACCTGGACCACTGCATGCAACATGACACACAAAAGCAAAAGAGACAGAAAGTGTTCTATTAAGTTGCATATTTAATTCACAGAAGAAAAAAACACTTAAAGATCTAAAATTCTAATTAATTGTATTGTACAAATTGCTCCAAATATCACTTCTGTGCTGAGCATCCATATTCTAAGAATTCACCATTTCCCGGAAGTAAGAAAATTAAAAGAAGAGCATCCAAAAAGGTATATACCGGAGAAAGATGGCAATGTAAAATGGGTGATCTCAACTTGGTTGAAAAATGCTGAGTAATTCCCCAAAATGTTTTCTCGGGGAAAGATATTTCTGTAGAAAGGCAGATCTCCAGTGCAGGAGAGCAAAGCAGGAGTCAGGAAAAAAAATTGTAGAAACTACCGGTGGAGCAGGAAAGGCTTATTGCTGTGTCTCCATCTAGAGCAGATTATCTCACCATAAAGATTTGAGGTGTAGCAAAGCTGCACCTCCGGCAAAATGACCCTGCAGAGTCTTTTTGACCTCCATCAGTGTCACTGGGAGAGTACAGCAAAACAAAGCACAAGATGCCACTGAGTTATAGAGTCCATTCTCTGCCCCATATGGTACCTGAGACACACAACTTCTAACCTTCCACCCCAAATTCCCTACTGAACGTAAATCCAAGTTGAACTTTTCATGGGGTACCCTCACAGGGAGCCAGAGACAGGGCTGTCCTACCAGTATGCGTGAAACACTCATGATTCCTCTTGGCATTTCCATTTACTTTTGCCTTCACAGTACTCTAAGATTCTTCACATGGCCATGAAATGCTGTAATATTTGCTTTCTGAACTATTCAGTCAGTCAGCTTTGAATGACCTCACTGTGTGAAGCGTGTCAGTAATATTATCTCATTTTCTGCCAACCTTTATGTTCATTTTCCTTGTAGCCAAGCCACACAGAAATAAGAAACAAAGAACAAACTCTTCTTTTCAGAAGGATCATGAGAGAGTTTTAATTTCCTGATTGGAAGACTTCTGATCCTAAGCAGAGGAAAAGCCCCAGTGAAACCATACCTTATATTGCATTCATCTCAGTGTGCAATATTAGATCATTACAAGTTGTAGTGGCTTAATCAAGCAGCCTTTGAAACATAAAGGCCTCTGACTCAAATAGGGTTAGTGGGGTGTAGGTTGTTTTGTTTTGTTTTGTCTTTTTTTTTTTTACTGCTACTCCCATAATCTTTGAAGTCATTCATGTTTCCACAGACTGCTTGCTGATGATTATGAGTAATGAAGCTTTGGATCCAGTTATACATGTGCTTCCATCTGGTGTTGCAGAAACTGATTCTATCATTATTACTTTTTTGTTAATGCCGGATTTCTTGAACTCATTTAAGATACCTGTTACCCTGCACTCTTCTTCATCAACAGTGTCAGTGGAACAGCTGCTTTTATATTCAAATGTCCTGAGCACAAAAATTGCCAATTGAATTATATCTGTCCTGGGTGTTGATCTGAAGAGGAGAAAACACATTCATTCTCAACAGTCTGTAATGAACTGATTCTTCAGTTGCTGAGGCACATCATCTGACAGCAGTTCCAGGTTTGGGAGTATGTTTTTACATCCACTAGCAAGTCATTACTGAGAAACTTACTTATCTGTGGATATCTGTGAAAGGTTCCCATGCTCAGACAGATCTTTCTTCACTTGCATATTATTTCTTCCAACAATATGACATCCACCAGGAAACTGTTCAACGGTTTCTTTCTCCTTTTTAATGGATTTTGCTAACTGCAGTTGAGGACTATTCAGGAAGATGCTTCCTTCTCTTCTACTGTCCAAAGGTTATTTTTAGGTTACTTTGGACATTTTTGTGTGATCTGTAGTGATGCTTCACATTACCCTGTTATCCAGAGCAGCATTGCATGACATTTGAAACTCAGAAACTTGTCTTTACCCATCATCAGTAAAACTCATGACCCTGTCTATCCAAAAGTACCATTCTTTCTCTCCCCCCCCCCCCTCAACATTCAAGCTAAGTTACTGATATCTCTGTGGTTTTAACCTCTTTTACTCAATCTCAGTATTTGTTCCCCCGATCATCTCTTTTCTCCTATGTCCACAGCAGATGAGCTTTATTACCTTCTCCTCTCAGTGCTGCATGGCTAGAAGACAGGTCCCCTGTTATGTGCCCTCACCCCTCTGCATAGAGCTTGTTTCCAAAAGGGGCAAAGCAGAGCCCAGAGTCAGACAAAGGTGGGAATCACAGCAAGTCTAAGTCTGCAGTAGGCTCTGGTGAAGAAGGTGACCTGATGGCACTCCTATTTGGTCAAAAGGTCCCATATGTGTGTTCAGCAACATTCCCCCTCCTCTGCCTTATGGTAGATGAACATGGCATGGGGAACTTGCTGCTCATCACTGCTTCTGCCTGGTGCTGAGCACCACAGCTCATGATGAGAGGATTACCATTATATCCTAGTTTACTTTTTGGACATGTTCATTTGCAGTTCATGAGCAGACAGGAACTGTCAGTACTTTAACATCTGATGGGTAAACTGGAGTGAGCTTAGCTGACTGGAATATCATAACTGTGTAGCTGAAGGCATTTCTCCTCTCTAGGCTATAATGACAGGAGCATTTTATGTGATCTTTCCTCTCTGCTTCCTTCAAAGAAATATGTGTGTGTGACAGATTATATTAATTTGACTAAGGCCTGCAACCAGTTTATATGTGCAGTGATATGGTAATTGCAGTTGGGTGGAAGTGGCGGTAATGGTGAAGTTTTATGGACATTCAGTAAAACATTTTGAAATAATAAAGTAAAAAAAGCTATTAATGACTCCCTCATTTAGTACTGTCATTGTAAACAAAGTAATGGCTATTACATCAGTGTTTTTATGTTTGCATTTGAAAGCAGATTTTCAATAACAAAGCTGGAATCGGTTCAAGGCAGATCATACGTACAGTTAAAAAGCTACATAGTAAAAAGCACAGATAAGACCTTTCATTACTGATGTGCAATAGAAAGTCCTAAGGAAAAATGAAAAAATAATTTGATGTTTCTTCTGACCTCCTTAATCCCCTTGTGGATACTATGCTTGTTTGACCTGATCTAACTAGGTTAGGTCACTTTGTTATCCCTGGAATGTATTACTCCAAATGCTAATGTCAGTATATTCACTTTATTGATACAACCTGCACCCTAGTGACAAGAATAGCCCGCTCTTGCATCCTGTAGGTCATTTTGCTGTTTCTTATCCTTCTAGGTAGGCATATGTTTTTCTGCTTTATTATTGTGTGCTTGGACTTAACAAATAGTATGATAAAAGCAATAAAAAAGAGTGCATTGAAATTTCAGTATTAAGCCAATAAACACTGAATATGTGATGACTTTTTCCTTCTGTACAGCATTGGTATTATTTCCAAGAAGCAATAGGAAACACAAAACATTTTAATCTCATCTAGCCTTGGTCTTGCCTGCCTGAAGTCAATCACTTGCTGTTGCAAAGGTATAGGCCCATACATTCACCCTCGCTAACGCATAGGGTGCACCTGACTTTCCCCTTGGATTAACTGCTGAGTCAGCAAAAGGTGGTCCACAAACTGTTGTAGAAATGGAGACTTGTGGATGTGAGGTAAATCTGAACCTCTAGCATAGCCCTGACGCTCCTCTGGCACATCAGGTTGTATGCAACGAGCCAGAGGGTCTGTGCAGAGTGGCCCAGCTGGGTGCAGAGTGCTCTAGCCCAGCCCTGAACCGCCTAGTTCAGTGCAGCAAGAGGGGATGGGAAAAAAGGGAAAAAAAAAAAGGCAACTGGGAACTGGGATGGGGTTTGGCCTAACAATTTGCCAGTGTGATTCTTAGGGAGCTAAATTGCTTCAAGTAACTGGGTGAAAACCTTCAGATTTTGGACCAGTTAAACGTGCTGAGTTGAATTAAAGGAGCAACAAGCACAGAGAGGTATAGGCATCCATAAGCTTACAGAAATATCCTATTCTAATATTTGTTACTTTTCCAAGGAGAAAATTCATATCTGCAACAATTTTGCACTTCAAAATTAAGCTATAGAGAAGAATGAGTGCATGAAGAAAAAGCAAGAGTCAACTCTGGGTTTATATTAATTTTAACTACAAAATGGTACAGAAGTCTACTGCATCTTGGAAGTTACCAAAACCAGAAGGAGTTTTTGAAAGCTTTTTCTGCTCTGAAGATATTTTAAAACACACATGGTTTGAAAGACTTTGCTCAAGCTATTGACCATCTTCATAATGCTAATGTCTATTAAAAAGACCAAACAGTGGCATTTATTATATTGGGTCAGGTTGTAAATGTGTAAAGAAGGATGACAGACAATTTAGAAAATTAATGGTGATTGTGTTCATTTTGCAGTGTTTACTTTCTTTGAGTTCATCATAATGCTGTACAGCATTATATGTAATTCCCTGTACAGCACTATGTGTAATTTGCTGTAGAAGATACCAGTCCCTTAGTACTCAATTTCTTTACCCATTCTTAGCTGTAGACATTTAGTGAAAATAATAATAATATAAACCCCAGCAATATCCTTCACTACCCAAGTGAACACAAAAATTAATAATCTCAGAAAGTCTGTATTCAACCTGACACAGCGAGCAATGCAAATATGGTACAAAGTCTATCTTTACATTTATTTGCAAATGTGTATAGATATGCTTCATATAAATTAATCCTCTATTTCATTATAAGGAAGGAATTATGTCTGTGGTCAAAAGGGTGTGGTACAGTTAATCTGATTTAGCACAGCATGGGAAAAATTAATTGAAAGTCAGAACTGCATAGTGTTTATTATAAAGTAATTTCACACCAGCTCAGGATTAGCATGGTAACAGGTGACAATAGGTCATTACTATGTTAATTGAAAGACAGCGTGCTTTTGTAAAAAAAAAAGAATAAAAGAAGAAAAAAGAAATAGAAAAAGGGATAGAGACAAAATGAAATGAAAAGATATTAAAATGCAGTATTTTATCTAGGGCTGTAGTTGTATGGGACATGTTCTAGGGAGAAGATAACTTCTGAAAAGAATTCATGAGCTTATGGTGATAACCTTGCATTGTTCGCTGTGCATGAAGCATGGCCGATGCTTGTGTGTGTCTCCTGTATGAATTAAGCTGGTCACCTCTCTTTCCACAAGAACAAGTTGCATCTCCAAAGCAGTGGCCGGATGTTTTCAGCTTGCTAACACTGCTCACTGGCCCAATCACATGGAGGTGAAGGTGAGCACAAGGGAAGCAGAGCTCGTATATTTACCTGGCTTGCCCAAAGGCAGTGTGTGCCCAAACAAAGCCACTGGGAGCCAGAAGACTTTGCAGCAGTGTTTAACAGAAGCAAAAACTCTGGGTTTGTTCCTTGACAAGAGGATTAATAAAATAAAAAGACTTTCAAACCACCAATGGAAAATTGCCTGTCACTTTGATAGCATGCTGAAGCATGAAGACAGGGCAAGCTCATCCTTCCACTTGAGCTGCAATGCCATTATCCCAGCTCTGAATAGGAATGGGTGCCGCAGTGCTCGGCTGCTCTCCTATTGTGCAGCTTGACAGACACTGATGTGTAGGCATTTCCCATTACACACTGCAACGACCTGAGTAAGCAATCCTGAGCCGCTAGCTTCAGTCCCTTGGAAGAAATCAGAAAACTATTTTTCCCCTTTTATTTGCATAATAGCGAAAGATGTTAGATCAGTTTTGAGGGAGAAGATCATTTTGCAGGTTCTCCAGTTGACAGGATACAAAGGGTACAATACAATGTGTACTTGTGTGTAGGTGAGAAAGACAGAAAAGAACTCTGTATTAATTGCAACCACCACAAAAAGACCTTTGCTAATGGAATGTTATAATTTAAACTAGGATACTTGCTGAAACCAAAACAATATGCCTATGTAATGAAATTAGCTCTTGCTCAAAGTAAATGGAAATTCAGAGGCGCAGCTGGACCTGAAAATGGGAAACTCTGATTTTATTTCCTGGAAGAAGTATTTAACTTCTTCAGATATCCTCACGCAGCCTGATAGATGAGCTGATGAGGAATATGACCTTTCTGCTCACTCTGCTTCAGAAAAGTTTGCAATTCAGTGTGACACAATCAGTTGTAATATGCTAATTTCGATGCAGTTCTGCCAGAAATACTAAGGGTGATCCCTGAGACCTTTACAACCCACAATATGATCCTTTCAAACTTCACTCTCACCTCAAAACATCCTGATTATGGTGCCTACTTATCTAATAAAGGTCAAAAGAAAGGAAAGTGTCAAAGTTCTTTGATTACTTGCTACAAAGAAAAGAGCTCAGGCAGAAGATGGTGCCCTTGCATCCAGTGCATGGTACAGTGTGATGTGGTCTGCTGAGATCAAGACCAAAATAGTGGTGCTGCTCCTGGTCAGACCATATACCATCCTAAACTACTGCAGGGCTAAGGTAATAACTCGACACAAGTACCCCTGAAGACAGATGGGGTAGAAACATACTCACGAGCAGTACAAAGAAGCAATATAATAGAAATATTTTTACAACCTTGGCAGGAAAATCTCTTGGGATAGTTAGGGCAAAACATGGCCTCAGGCCTTACTATGACTGGGAGATATGATTTTCCTGATGATAAGACTAGTGAAGTTGAAGAATAAACACTCAGGCTCCCCTCTACACATACAATATTTCAAAAAGCTGGTGGTTTCTTCTGGGACCATAGTCTAATTATTGCTCAGTAGAATTATTTTAATGGTTTATCTTTGCAGCTCAGTCCGTCAAAATCTCAAGTCATGCATTTGCAACGGGCACCCGTGCTCTGATGCTATTCCTCCTCCACAGCCAAGCTGCATCCTGCTCACCCCAATACCCCAGCTCAGCACCCCGAGTCCAAGCTGCTGAGCCACCCACTGCACTGATCTTCCCCTGGGGCCTTCCAAAAAGGCGCAACAGGCACATTCCCTCCCCTTGGCTTTGCTGTGGTGATGGCTGTTTTTTGGTAACATGCAGGCAACACGTAATTGCTAGGGGCAAGAGTAGAGCTGAGAGACTTGCAGACGACATCGGCACCACTGCTGCTGCTTCAAAGTGTCACTGATTCCCTTTCTGACAGGGTCTCCTGTTTGCTCTCCACTTAGTTAAAAAACCCCAAACTAAAAAGAAATAAGAAAGCACCCAAACTCTCAAGCAAGGTAGACAGAGTGGTAATAAAAGTGTGTTATAAATGTGTTGGCAAAACTAGCGAGACAAAATAGGAAAAACCTGTCTGAAGCTGCAGCAAATGTAATCTCAAAATGTTTCCAAAAGTAATTTTTTTCCCTATTCATTTGTTCTTGGCTGTCTCTGTTGTTTACTCTGCTGTTCTGTGATCTTTAGCAATAACAGTTCAATTTAAACTCTGAGCAGAAAGGACTTTGTCTTCTCACCTTTCTGTACGGCTCAAGGATAGCTTACACAGCTGCGTTATGGTTTTGCCCTTTCTAGATGAGGAATATGTTGATCTGGTTTCAGCTCATTAACTCTCTAAGGAATCTCTTCCAGCTTAGCTGCCTGCAAGGCTGGAATTGCCCATACTTCAGGATGAGGGCTTTTTTCCTCTTAGAATTTCTGAACGGTTGTCCCAAAAGGCATAGACACTACAAGGCAACCCAGGAAGCTGCAGGGTGTACTTCACTGGAAATGAGCATCCTCTCTCTTAGGGTAATGAAATTTTGTGTGTTGCGTTTGGCGCTCTGGGATTCATAAAGGTTATCAGTCAGGCATTTATAATAAAAGTTCTTCTTGCTTTTCCTGGCATGCATGGGGAAGATGGGAGTGTTATCATTCTGACATTTCTGTCAGAACTGGTATTTGAACCACTGGATGATTCTGACAAATGCCACTGCTGTCATCTGCTGCTCAGTTTTAATTATATCTGACTGAGTCTTTCAATGGCAGCAAGCAGAAAACTTAATTAGTTGGTTTAAAGGCTGATCTTCAGAGTTTGAAGAATCCAAACAGCTTTGCAGCATTTCTGTAGAGAGACAGCCATTTTCAGTCTGACAGTGCAAGTCAGAAGAATTAATGGTGCCACTCATTGGATGGAAAAACAGAGAAAGACAAAAATATACAAACACTATCATTTTTGTACCTGACATGTCAGTGAGACAACCTCGTGTCTAAGAAAGTGCTGCGCTGGCTCGCAGGTGGGTCTCAGACAAATAGTAGCAGAATGCAGGCAAAAGATTGGGTGCTCAAGGGAACACAGCAAATGAACATCTGTTACCTTAAACAGAATGTATACGTTTATTCTGCAGCGGACTGCAAGCACTGCACTATTTTGGAAGACTGAAATGCTGGCACTTTCTCACACACCAATGCACTGTTCAAACAAGCTGCTCAAAAGAAGATTGCAGTAACAATTTATACTACCTCTGTGTTTGCTTGCACACTGTTAATATGACTATATTTCTCCGCTATATCCTGGAAAAACAAGCATTAGTAAGATGCAATGTCAAATTGCTAATATGATGCAATTAGAAGTTAACATTACATTCACATACTGGTTGCAGCTTGCCTGTGGGGGAAAATGAACTGTAAATACATTGTTTTTTTTTCCAGAAATCCCAGGGCTGTGAGTTTGGGCTGCTTCATGATGCGGACTGGTAGATGGGCTTTCCTTGCTGGTGATGTCACATCCTCTGGAACTGTGATGCTGGTGTCCTTTAGGATATTGCTGAATTTCATAATTTTCAAGGTCTGGTTTCCCTACATAAAATGTACCAAGAACTCCATGTGAGCTGTAGTCAGGAGGCAAACCACTTGATGACATGCAGCCCACAGGACTGAGCAGCTTTCATTGCCTTTCCCTGCATTTGAAAGGTTTATGTTTGTAACTTATCACTGACTGCAGAATCACAGAATCACTGAGGTTGGAAGGCACCTCTGGAGATCTCCTCATCCAGCATTCTGCTCAAAGCGGGTCCAGTTGAGTAGGTTGCTCAGGGATGCACGTGTTCAATCAGGTTCGAAGTATCTCCAAGGCTGGAGACTTTCTAACCTTTCTGGACAACCTGTACCACTGTTTGATGCAAGTCAAAAACAGGTTTTTTCTGTTTAATCAGATTTTTCTATATTTCAGTTTTTGGTCACTGCCTGTTATTCTGTTGCTGAACCCCACTGAGAGGGACTGACTCCATCCTCTTTCTTCCCTCTTCAGGTATTTATACACATTTATGAGTTCCCCTTAAGTCTTCTCTACCTGGGCTGAATTGGCACAGCTGCCTCAGCCTCTCTTATGACACGTGCTCTAGTTCCTTAATCATGTTTGTGGCCCTTCACTAGACCCAGTCTGATATGTCCATGTCTTGTGTGGCGAAACCCTGGACTGGACACAGCACTCTCCACTGATGTGGTCAGGGCACATTTCTGGCTCATGTTCAACTTAGTGTCCACCAGGAAACCCAGGTGCTTTTCAGCAAAGCTGTTATCCAGACAGGTGGCCTCTAGTGTACACTGATGCATAGGTTTATTCCTTCCCAGGCACAAGGCTTAGCATTTCCCTTTGTTGACCTTCAGGAGATACCTGTTGGCCATTTCCTCCAGCCTGTCCAGGTCCCTCTGGATGGCAGTTCAACCGGCTGGTGTATCAGCAACTTCTCTCAGTTTTGTATCATTTTAAACTTGCTGAGGGTGCGCTCTGCCACACTGGTCAGGTCATGAATGAAGAGGTTAAACAGAGGATAGGGGGAAAAAACTGACTAAGGAAATTTTATGGCTTTTATCACTGTACTCTCAGAGAGTCACAGATCTACTTGAGCTCTCCCTGCCTGGATGCTGACTAGGCTGCTATATTGAATCCCCATCCACTGGACCTAAAGAGGTCCATGAACCCATGTAGATGTACGACTGGATGACAAAAAACGTGCAGTCAGCTTCTCTGGTCTTCCTCTGCAAGCAGAGGGGACCTGTCTCTCTTTTGCACTATCAATGGACTAATGAAAATATTCTCCCACTGTGAGGGCAGCCTCTTCTCTCCTTTTTCATGGATTATTGTGTCCTTGGCAGCTGACCCGTGAAGGTGAGTATAAATAAATAGAATAAAATAAATAGAATAAAATAACTCCCTGTGACATTGTAGGGGAGTTTAGTTAAAGAAACTCATTTGGCCTTGGATAGTACTTTTGCTAATGGCCATAAAGCAGTGAAGCAGTGTATTTACAGGATATGTGATATGTTTTGTTTATCTTGGACATTTTATATCTTAACATTTTCTAGGACATACACAATAAGCAAGCTCACTTTTTACTTTCCATTAGTGGTTGAAAAGCAAGATTACATTACTGTTAGGTTTTCCCCTTGAGTATATTTCAGAAGGTAGTAAGTGTTTGCATCCACATAACAGGCACACGTTTTGTCAGATGCAAGTGGTTTGTATGGCCTGACAGACTGACAACCCAAACCTATTAGGTCCCAGAGTGTTAGGTTTGAACTGAAACAAAGTGATCAATATATTGCAGTGCCTGACAAAGTCCATAACATTACCACAACAGGCGCAGAATACCCTATGAGAATTAAGAACCTCCTCAGTGGAAACATCCCAAGGACTCAATGTGCTCACCAGCAGAAAACTGTGCTCCAGTTACAGCAGGCATATGAGGAGCTGATGTGGGTATGAGTGTATGCAGGGGGTTGTGAGCACTGTTGCTTCTGTTCAAATACAACCTCCTTCAAGCTGACATTTTGGTACTAAGTTGGACAGGCCAACTTTGTGGCAGAGGACACAAAAAATCACCTGCTTTATGCTTAAGGGCTGGAATTACTGTTTCCATCCTGCAGTTGTGAAACAGTGTACTATGTTTATTCTTCAGCATCACTGTGAGGGAAAGAGGCCATCCCAGCAGCCACTACTCATCCATGTATCTCCTTCTTACTCCTTATGCTCTGATATTAGCTATTCTTGGAGGGCTTTCCCCATCTCTCTACATGGCTGCCACACATTAAAAGCTCTCAGGCCATGTTCCTAAGGAGTTTCATGTTTCAACTGTGTTTCACTGCAATGTTCACAAATGAACATTTCTGTGCTGTGGCTTCCTGCTGAAGGAGAGGATGTGGCTGGCAAGCAGCTCTGCAGAAAGGGATCTGGTGGTGCTGTTTGGCAACAGGCTAAACCTAAGTTAGCAGTGTGCCCTGGCAGCCAAGAAGGCAAACCTCATCCTGGGGTGCATCAAGCACAGCATCACCATCTGGTCAAAAGAGGTGAATATCCTGCTGTATTCAGCATTGTTGTGGCCTCACCTAGAGTACTGTGTAGCGTTCTGGGCTCCCAAATTCAAGAAAAATGTGAAGGTACTCAAATGTGTCCAAAGGAGAGGAACAAAGCTGTGACAGGCTGGAAGGAATGTGCGATTACACGCCCATCCCACCCTAAACACACACACACCTGTGTGTTTACACACACAGCTCTTCAGGAAAGAAAATCCAGCTCTTTTGTGAATTCCCAGTTCTTTCTTTCATAAATTTTTCTGAAATGTCTCAAGAGGAGATGACAGGTTCTTACCAGATAATTTGGTAATGAGGACTACAAGTCACTTTTTATTTATTATTTAGAACATTTAGATATCAGTGGAGGAGCATTAAACTTCAAAAATAATTTGAGTTCTTCTGATCACTTTTATACTACTAATCCTTAGAGTTCTTCTAAGGATATGAAGAAAACAACAGAACTTTCAAATAAACTGTATGTTCAAGATAGGTTTTGCAGTTTGTAATGACAAATGCAGGAAACTCCTCACTGAATTCACAGATTGTCCTTAGACAAGATTTCCAACAACTTAGGCCTTCACAAGCTTTGTTGTTTTTTTTTTTTTTCTAAACGTCCCACAAGCAGCAGCATCCTCTCTCAAGGAAACACAACTGGAACTCTTTGAGATTAACCATGATAAATACAAATCTTATAGCGGATCAAGGTTTCCAGAGCAGTTGGGGAGCAAAATAGCCACATGGTCCAAGTGCCTTGTTGAGGTTCCCAGGATGCAGTGAATCTCCTTTCCTTCTAAAAACATTCAAGTAAGTAAATGCCAGTATACTCTTTCTGCAAAAGCATCTTATAGACCTGTTCCTTTGAATGAGGATGGCTGCAGTGTCTGCCTGTGTAGACTCAGCCTTTTGGCTGAGCTGTCACTCTCCATCATCCAGCTAACACAGTTATTTCTGTATTATAGACCTATTATTTGACACTGAAGATACCTGGTTAATATATTAGCCAAAGGGATACTGAGAATAATATGCCACCTTTAGCAGGGAATATTGGATGCTTTTGTCTTTGAAAAGTCCCACTGGTCTTTCCTTTGTGGATAGCTGTAAACTGGTTACTGGAACTAAAATACCACTTTTTGTCCAACTCTTTCTTGATTTTACCCAGGAGGTACATAGCAACACTTGATTAAATTGCTTGGTGCTGCTCTCTGTCTAAAAAAGACACATGACTCTCTCAGCATATGCATTTAGGATACGTTAAAAAAGGTGAAAAAAGAGCTTTTCATACACAGTTACCTCTTGTCTATCCTTTTTTTGAAAGGCATTAACATGCTCTAAGACAGAGTTTTTTTACTCTGCTAAAGCAGCGTAAAAGTTAGAGGTCTAGCCTAAATGAGCTGGACAAATGACCTCCACAGGACATCTTTCCTATAGAGGGAAATTCACTGTCTTTTGGAGGTTTCTCCCCTCCATTCCTGAAGCTAACTTAACTTTTAACATGGATGGCTAATTTAACTACTATCCCAACTTCGAGGTCATGACAGTTAGGTGAGGTGACGCCCACCAAAGCCTGCAAAAGCTTTCAATAATTTTCTCCCTTTAGGAAAAACCTTCTTTTAATTTTGCAGGCCAGGCAAATTCTTAGGAGCCTCTTGGCTTTAAAGATTTCAGAGATGATGATAGTGCAAAAGTAAGGCAAAAGAAAAGAGTAACTCTGACTTCTTTTAGAAATTTTATCTCACTCCAAAACCTCCCAGTAAGCATATCCTTGTCTGGGAGAGCTTTGGATTCATTACCATTCATCAGCTAATGGGAATGCAAAAACTGCAGTGGACATTATTTCTTTTCACATCAGCAAAAAGGGGGAGGCATTCAAATTTGCACTGAAAATTGAGATGAGGTAAAAGATGAGACATTCTGTAAATATAAACCCTTTAAAATAAAATTATAAAATTATACAGATGATATAGAAGTATAAAAATTGTTACTGACATGAATAATTCACTAACTATTGAATGGTATAAGTCACCAACTAATGTGTATTACGTGCCATTTAATAGTGGATGTATCTGAAGAAATATGGAAATTAGAATACTTTAATAACTTTCTATATGAAAGATGATGAGACTGCCTAAATGATTAAGAGGAAGATATGTTATAATGAACTAAAGCCACTCGAGTGTAAGGTAATTTTAATTCAAATCTCCATCTGCTTATGTATAATTAAGACTCATTTAACAAGTTAATGCCTAACAGTGAGAACTGATAAGTTTGGTATTAAAGAGCTTAAAAGAAGTAAATTAAACTGTCGAGTTTCAGGAGCTTTGATTTGAATTCCCTGCACCTAACCAAAACACAGCCTTCCAGGTGCATTTCTTTATCCTGTCTATGCAGCTAGGTTCCAAATTTGGGGAGAAAAAGGAGGTGAAAAAACAGAATTTCTTTGTTATATGTTTGTTTTAGATATCATGTCAAGTCAGGAGTTTGACAGCATCGTTGCTGACATGAATATTTATACTGTTCAACCTGCTCTCTATATAGTGTCTATACACCATTAAGAAGACACTTTGCATTCCATCAAAAATATTTATATGTTGCAGAGATTGCCAGTGGGGTGAAATAACCTATGAAAATAAGAGGATTGCCTTTGATGTGCAAAGAAAGCAATATTTTCTTCAGTGGTAAATTTTATGTGTTATTCACCCGCTTAACTTTCAGTCATTCTCCAAATAGCTTTCCTGCAAGGTCCAGTAGTCAAAACACTGGCTTCAACCTTTTCATCCTTCATCATGCAATTTTAATTTTCTTCTTTTGGCTTCTTATCCACTGTCAAGATGAGAGTTTCCTATATTCACTTCGTATTTAAAATTCTCTGTACTCTCCAGTGACAATTTTTTGTCACTGGAGTCAGACATCAGCTTTGATTTGCTGCTAGTGCTTAGGAATAAGTTAAACACTTGCGTATTGGAATGTGTTGGAAGAACAAATACCACAGTGTGTCCAATGCCTATTGCAGTGCACATGTTTCAAAGTGAAGTAAGACAGAAAAACAAAGCCATGAGGTTTTATGACCAAGACAAGATCTCAATAAATGACCAACATAGACATTGCACTAATTGAAGTTTACTATTTAGTTCCAATTTACTGTTTGTAGAAAGTTTCTTCATTTTAAAAGCATTTGGGTTGATATGTATTTTGCTTGTTACTGTAGGTCTTGTAAACAAGGGAACATACGTTTTAAAAGGTCTTCCTTTCCTCAAAGGTTTAAAAATGTCCTCTCTGCAGAGATGTCACCAGAGGCATTTGCAGCACTTCAGCAGAATGAGTTTCAAGTGGCATAGGAAATGTGCCAAATGAACCAAATCACCTAAAACTGAGTTGAGACGAAAACTTACAGTTATAGTCATACAAAGGTTTCCATTTGTCTTGATAAGCTGATCTCTGAGAAAAAAAAAATGGCCTCTTTTAGTTCAATGCTCCCTTCAATATTTATTACCTTTCCAGTTCGGAAAAGTCTTGCTTCTAAGAGAAGGAAGGAAGGAAGGAAGGAAGGAAAGGGAAGGAGAGAGGGAGGGAGGAAGGGAGGGAGGTAGGGAGGGAGGAAGGAAGGAAAGAAAGAAGGAAAGAAGGAAGGAAACATAAAAGTGCAACATAAGATAAACTAGTCTGGAGGGGGAAGAGGCCTGCATTTTCTCTGTGAAATATTGCTGAAGGCCTTCCCTGGTACCTGAGTGTATCCCAGAATGCATCCTAACCTCCTAGATGACACTGTCACTTCTGGATTTTTATATGTTGGGATATCTTTGTTTTGGGACATATTTGTATATTTACTGAAGAAAGCAGCTTTCAGCAGGGAATATCAGCATGAGATGGACTAATTAGTAAGGACTCTGTCACTCCCCATGGTCTAGTGACTGTGGAAAACAGCCCATACATCTGTATGTAACTCAACTCTCAGTTTTACTTCACAGTTCACATCAGTTGTCAACAATATGCCTGTAGCTCAGCCCCACTACCCACAGCTGTCATAACCAGGATGGTATATGAGACAATTCCTTCTTCCTTTGAAGAAGGATTTAAGCTACTTCATTTGTGGGAGAAAAAAAAAAAAAAAAAGGTATTTCTAAATATCTGTCTAACATGACTCACTGGCCAAACGCTTTTTGTTTGTCAAGTAGTCTTCTCCATCTAAGCGATCTTTACAACAGAAGTATTTCACTTCTTAACCTCACAGGTATCAAGGTTTTGAACTGCTGCACAAATACAATTTTTCCCCACCTCATAACTAGATGAGTTGGGCAAGGGAAGTTAAGATTCTTAATTGCCAGGAGCAGGAAAAGCTGCACATAGCTGAAGGCTCTCACAGTGAGAGGTGGATCTTTTTCACAGATGGATAGAAACCTGCTTGCTCCCAAAAAAGGTTTAGGGATTATACTTGAGCTGGCTGCCTTGCCAGGTGCATCCCAAATCCCAAGTTGCACCTCAGAGGTGTCATCCAAAGCCAGATGTCCATGTAGTAGCTGATATCAGAGCAAGATTAATGACATCTGAAAACCTGGGCAAAATCTATACATAATGCAGTTATCTGCAACTAAAAATTGGACCAAAGTGCTTAGCCTTACAAATGCAGCATCATACAAGCAAGTGGAATGTTCTTCTTTAAACAAAGAAACATACTTCAGAGCAAAGGCATTTAAAGAAAAAAAAAATTGCAACATTCTTTCTTCTCCTCTAGACAGTAGCCAACAAACCTCTCTGAGAATAACAACACCAGGTTTCTGACAGCTGCTCTGTTTTGCTGTAGCCAAATGACAGTCCTCATCACATTCATTTTAAGCACATTCCTGAAGAGTATTTCATACTTTGAAAAAGCAATGGGTCCATAAAACGGATTTTAAGAGAACACTTAGCACATACCTGTTTGGGATTAGCAGCTTAAAGGTTAAAAACCCAAATAAAACAAAACCTGGAGCAATTCCAGCCTTGAGACAGGCAGTATTTTATCACCAAAGCCATGTCATGCACCAAGGATCCTGTTCTGTCATTTGTACCAAGAAATGTGGCTTAGAAATGAATATTAGTTAAACAAAAACAAAGAAAGAAGTAAAACATTATATGAATGAGTAAAATCCCCATGAGTTAGGAAAGTGTAATGTAAAGTTGCTGTATCATTGCTTCTGAAGTCCTTGTGCTCTCTCACAAGGCAATGTATCAAGCACAAACTGGATTTCACCTCTGGTTGCCCTTGTTCAGTTCAGATTGTATTACCAGTTTCTTTTGCAAAAAGCAATCTGATGCAGTAGATGTAGTTTGTTGTCATGATTATATCAAAAATACCATCTCCCTTTTAAGGATACTTATACTGGAAGATTCAGGGATCCCACTGATTTTAACCTTACTTGTGGTAAGCAATGCTCCTCGCTCAGCTGGCAATATTCAGTTGTCAACTACACAAGCCTTTTTACAAGGCTGTTTTGTTGGCTTCATAGGAAAAATTACCTTCCACTGGTCTCAGCTGGGTACCAGTGTCGGAGGAAGGATGAGTGGGACATTAACACCTTTCCCAGCAATGATGTGGCCATGGTAACACACCTATGCAGCTCCTCTTTCCTGACCTTTGCTCTTTATCCCAAAGCTGCAAGCAACCCTGCTAAGAAAGATCTGGTCTTGTTCCAGTTGGAAAGAATTTTTATGTTTATGTTACTTCATATGGGAAAAACCTGTTCTCACAACAAACGAGTCTTTAAAGATTTATGACAACATGAAATGTATTTTGTTCGTTTTCTTGTAATTTGCCTTGGTGCTGAAATGTTATTTTCCTCAGTAAAAATCATGACATTTGGAAAAAAAGTATAAACAAGAATAAACTACATGTGGGATGTCTGCATTGTATTTCACTGACAAAGAATTGCTGGGATGAGAGAGCACAATGCTGAGTCCTGTCCAGTATAGGAACTAGCTGAGAGCAGCAAGCAGTAGGACACTCACCTGCCATTCAGCCCTACTGCACCACCATCATGGGTAGCCTCGCAGCCCCAATCTGGGGTTGCATGTTTATTTTCCTCCTAGAAGAAATGACTGAGGCATTTCATCAGGGCAAACCCCAACACTTCTTCTCCCAAAAACTGCTCAGGAAGAAAAGGAAAATTACACTAAGGAAGTGTGGTTAAGAAAAAAGGAGCGAAAACCACGGGTTGCTGGAAATCCCCCAGACTAAGGATTAGGCAGGGGTGTGCCTATTTCATTAGGTGAAGGAAGGTGCCTGGGCTCTGACAGGTGTGTGTTGAGCTATAAACCACGTCATGTGTACCACCAACAGTACTACTGTATCACCTCTTGATTTTGTCTTTGTGTCTCACTAGATTTTGACTAAATTTTTCTCAGATTTGGACACATTTCAATTTACATTCTATTAATATACTATAAATAATGTTTATTTGTTTTTCTAATTATTATCTATTACTTGCCTCCTCTTCTCCCTTCCAGTTAGAGTCCCCATCCCACCACCCTCTAGTTAGGACTTTTCTCTAATTAGACATAGATTTTCCTAGTTTTATTTCTCAGTGATGAAATAACAATATTACATTTTCTGAAGATTCATGTTGTTCTCTGAATTTGGGTGTCACATTAATTTGAAGGGAGCTCTGCGCCATGATTTAATAATGGGAAGAAAATAGTAAGCACTGTGTCAAAGAGAAAGGCATAACAGTAGCCACTGACTGGAGTTGATAGCAGCTGAACTCTAATTAGGAATGAGACCTGTTTTTGAATGTGATCATTAGAATGCAAAAAGGGAAATGGCCAAACCTCTGTGCTTGGAAGTCTCCAGAAAATGAATGGGTACCTTTCTAGAAGACTTAGGTTGGGCAAAGACAATTCCTGACTCAGCTGGAGAAGTGATCTGGTAAAAGTCCCTTGAAGCAATACTGCATCACCTGTGATCCTTTCTGTCTTGGATACCACACTTTCTCTAATTTAACAGGAAACAGATTAAGTATTTTTCATTGTGATCTGAACAGCTATATGCTTAGTGAGGATTTAGCATGATGTTTCCCTGAGTCTGGTGGGGAGAATTTTCTGATTATCAAACTGTGAACTGTCAGTGGCATAATCTTTTTAAGCACTTGGAGAGCAGTGTTTTTATGGTATTTTCTAGCCTGGTGATAGAAAGAGCACTGCCAAATGTCAACTGGTGCCGAAAGTGGTTAAAAAACAAAAGAGTGACTTCCAGAATTATATTTTGGAAATACCATAATGAGCCTTTCTGCATCTTTAAGCACATATTTTAAAGCCTGATGTCAAGTGACTTCTGCACCTAATCCCGTTACAGAAAGTGCTACCATCAGTTAGGAGCTGCTGTGAGTCAAGCACAGAGACAATCAAAATGGGGCTATTAGGCAAGGTCTTTGACCTCACTGACTACCCAAGACTAGTCATTTCAGCTTGCTGTAACTCACTGGGTTGCCAGCAGCAGCAGCTCAGAAGATGCCCCAGCAGCAGCTGAGGTGTCTCTGCTGCATGGAGAGACAGGGTCATCAAGCATCCAGACAGCAAGTTGTAGTTGCTCCTGAGCCCCAGCCAGCTCCCACTGGGATTCTTCTAGAAGACATGGATACTCCTCAACAATAACGCTATACCCTCAACTCATTTAGATGCTTTTCATTCTTTACTTTTCTTAACTCATCTTCTATGAAAATGTCACTCCTAGATTTTCTTCCACAAGATTTGGCTCAAAGTTAGGCATATGGTGTGTTTATGTTTTGTATGTGTAGAACAAATAGCAAGCTCAGCCAGGGAAAGGACTCACAGTAATTACATGACATCTTACAACACAGTAATACATAATGAATCATTCAATCAACTCATAATAGCAGATAAGGAAAAACCAGAAAGAACTTGCTAAGTCCTATGGGTTCTGCAAAATGAAAAGCTAATTCATAAGAAATAGCCTATGGAATTGTGTCCCATGTTCTTGAAATCTCTATATGCTCTAAATACCATGCACAGTGAAATGACTCATACTTTAAAGGCAAATGCTCAATTTAAATCAAAGAACTCTTGACTTTTTTTTTCTTAAAGATAAGCAATAATTTATTTCCCTTTCGTCTTCACAATTATTACATACTGCCCAGCTACATGACCAATGCCACTACATAACACAGGAGAATTGCCCACTTACACTTTACTTGGACAGATACAATTGCAATTTACAGATTAAATGTACTGTACAATGTGTAGTTGGGAAAATGTCAGTCTTATCTATATGATGGGATGTGACATATGATTTATAAACAGATTCAATCTAAGATGTAAAATTTTAAAACTTGTTAAGCCAAGGATACAGTATAAAGCATTTTGTTTTGGTATTTTATTGTTACTAAAGTAGAAAAAGCAAAATTAGAGAAATAAATCCAGATCTTAAGTTACAGATATGTATTAGGTTAAGAAATTATTTGGATTCTCCACTTTTTTTTTGCTTTGCTTTTTTTCCTTTTTTTTTTAATTTTCCTACAAATGAATATATGAATATATCGCAGGATAAATAAAGACTGCCAGATAAAGAAGGTACCATTATATGAAAAACAAATGAAAAATTACCAGGTAATTTTGCTTACAAAAAGATCAAACTATAAACAGTCACAAAATATATAAAAACGCCACATTGAACGAGGCAATCGTAGTCTACCTAAATTGGTAGTATACTCTCTGAAAGAAGTTGCGTTCATACAGTAGTAACTGATAAAAAGGCATTGTGCACTCTTGTGCCATCTGGGGATTTAGCACCATGTGTCATCAGTTCTTGGATTGTCATCCAGTTGTCCAAGATTTTCTTGTTTCTCTTTTTCATCATCTTTTTGTGACTCAGTTCAATAATGTTGATTTCCTTTTTGCCCTCACTGCCACTCTGTGGACTTTCCTTAAGACACTCCAGCCTGCTCCTCATCATGAACTCCCGCCGCCTCCTCTGCTCCTTAGCTCGCACCAAATGTTGCTTCCGTTCTTCTTTGCTCCAGTAGCGACCCATCTTCATCTCACTCATCGTATCATCATCTGTTGTCATCCCACTGCGCTCCTCTTTAATTTTTAAGGCACGTTCCTTCAGGATTCTGTCTCGAACTGGTCTCTTTGTGATGTACCTTGTCCCATCACTCCTTATTTTCACTTTCCATTCCATCTTGGGCTCTGCACACTTCTGTGAGTCTTTGCACATGCTCACCAGGCTGAGCTGGCTTTGGGCGTACTCCACGGCAGATTTCTGCTGGATCAGTTGCATATAGCTTTGATAATGCTTTGCATGAGCAGGTATATTCCCATACCTGTAAGATGAACTGTGATATGGAGACAAGTAAGGAATGTGCTCGCTGCCCTGCCTTTCCCGGTCTGTGAATTTGCTGCTTTCTGATGCCAGCACTGCATTCTCGACAGCGCTGTTTTGCTCTGTAGCTTTGGTTTTGGCTGAGGCTGTCTCCCTGTTGCTTTGTCCTGAGGATGACTGATTAGCCACAATTGTGCTCCTCAGGTTTTTCCTATTGGTTATGCTAATCATCCTCTGGAGAGAGTTATCGGGAGATCGCTCCACTGTCAGCGGAGTGCTCCTGCAACTTTCAGCTGTGTTGTAGGCACTGGAGCTGTCCTTGTCAGACTTCTCAGGGTGCTCCATGATGTCATCCAGTTTGCCTCTTTGTACATCTATGCTGGTGTTATAATTCCTGAAACTTTCATCGTGTAAAGCCCAAATGTCTCCGTACTGATCTCTCACCTTTTGGAGCTGGTGAGCTTGCATAATATTCTGGCATTCAAGTTCAATGTTCCTCAGTTCCTCATTGAGTAGTTGCAGCTCATGCTCCACTCCATCTTGATCTCTTCTGTTGCACTCTATCATGCTGCTCGAGTAATACAGATCATACTCCCCATGGTTTCGAATCTTGCACTTCAGTTCCAACAGCTGCCGAAACCTTTCACATTCCTCCTCTGGGTTTCCTACGAAGTCAGATTCAATGTATTCTCCAGACACAAAGCTTTTATTGCACTGGAGCTCAACACTTCCTAACATATCCTGGCTGTGGCCCAGATCCCGTTTGCTCTGCAGGATGGTGCTGCTTTGCTCCTCAGGTGCATTTTCTTGCTCCGAGCTCTCGTCATTGCGGAGACTTTCATCTGTAGGTCCCACTCCGCTGTCCTTCTCATGATTGTTGGATGATGAGGTTGCAGTGTCTGTAGTGCCATCCTCCTCTTCATGTTTCTTTGGCTAAAAAAATGAGCAAACCAAAATGATTATCAATTACAGATCATATTACAGAAGAACATTTTCCAGATCTGTTTTACTTAAACAGCTGGGATCTGATTTAAGCTGAATTAAAATAGATCACAAAGCAGCAGTCCTACTGCTCATAGCCTTTAAACATTTCTGAGAGTCATGCTGTGGTGGCCACACAAAGAAAAGTAGATGAATTACAGTACTAGTGACATAGTTTTTAAAGTCTGGAAAGAAATATTTCCCCCTCTATCTAAGCCATCTCTTTGCAGTGCTTAAAGATAATGATCACCAGATGGTGCGCTGTTTTTGATTCTGGATTATGGCCAGAGACTGGTGGAGCTGAAATCTTCTCAAACTTAGGAAAAAACTTCAGTACTGGTATCAATTCAAACAAATGGAGCAAGCAGCCAATCAAATTTATGGTACTGGTACAACCTAAGAGGGTGCAAGAAGACTACTGTTTCTTTTTTTAACCAGTGAACTTTTTTTTTAGCTTCATGGAGATGGGCAGGGTTGGCCTTCCATGGCCCTCTCTTGCACTTCTCATATTCAGTAGCCTTTTCCTGAAAGTCTTGATTTTGAATTCTAGGATTTTGCTCAAATAAACCTCAGTCCATTGCATCCCTGGAGACTACTTTTGTTCCATCGTTAATGTTCCTTAGAAATAAAAACAATCTTTCACTATTAAGTATAGAGCAACACTGAATGCTTTGCCATGGGCATAATGTCAAACTCTTTGGCTGTTGATTCACACTCCAATCACTGTACCTCACCTATTTATATTCTCAACCTATTTATATTCTCATAGAATGTGAGATAATACCTCTCTGAAGAGACAGACACTTTATTTTTCAAACTAGATTAGCAAAGAATCGTGCAGAGTGCAATTTATATGGCCAAGTACCTTATTGTACACAGTACCAACCAAATGCCATGTCTCTTTTAGAAGGTATAATTGCATAATTACGCATAATGATGGTAATAATCTAGGGAGAAAAAAGGTACAGAGCACACAGTGAAAGCAAACAAATTCAGAGGCCACTGTCATATTTCCCTTTTTATCTACTTTGACAGACAGTAAAACAGAATGAAAATGTCTCTCCTATCTCATCCTTTCTCCTCTCTTCACGTGCACCTCATGAACATCCACCCTTCATCTGGTTTTATTTCTTCAACAGCTAGGAAAAAATAATGGCCTAGTCTCAGAAAACCAAAAATAGCCTTCATCCCCAATTATATCTAATAGTGGAATAAAACAAATATTGAAAGAAACACACCACCAGGAGAATTCAGTGTCTGTGAGAAATCAGTTAAATTTCTGAAAAGATGCTTTAGGACATCTAGGTTTAATTTCATAATTTTCTAGTTTACCTCCTCCAGGTGAGTGCTGCTACATATGCTATTCTGGTCCCTTCTCTCACCTGCTTTGGAGCTGCTGCAGCTTGTACTGACCTCTTCTGCTCCCAAACCTTTCAGCAGAGAAGCAACTCCAGTCTGGGTCACCTACACTGCACCCCAGCCACTGCACTGTGCAATCCATGTTTCTCACTACTCAGGAAAATATTTAACTCCTGACAGAAAGGAGAGCAGCTCCACCAGACAATAGGAGGGCAATGCTGCAGAACAGTCAGGAATTAGGGTGCCTGTCCCAAATGCAGGGCTTCACACTATCAAATGAAGAGGGTGAGGATCTGCTCTCTGACCTTGAGGGTGAGTGACATGGCACAATTTGCATATATATGATTAAAACTCCAAAGAGGGTGGCTTATCCGTAATGTGAATGTGTTAGCACAGTTACACAGCTTATAGGAGCTGAGCTCCACGATGCTTCCTCTAATGTCCCTAGAATGGTGCTACACCACCAAAGCATGTATTCGAGCACTTCTGAAAAAGACCACTTAATGAGGCTATTTGTATAGGTGTCGGAAAAAGAGTTTACACTTCGGGTCCCTGCAATCAGCATTTTCAGAATTAGTGGCTCTGTTTTCCATACTGCTTTTATCAGTAACTTAAACTTTGCTTCTTCAACTTCCACGTGATTTAGACTGACTGAAAGAAATACACTGCCATCTAGTCAAATTACACTATCCAGAATTAATACACATATAAAAAAGATGTAAACAAAGCAAAGCCACTTTATCAGTCTAATAGAAACCAGATGGGTGGAATTGATCTGATGAAATACAAGTGTCTATAGTACAGGCATCTGAATGTCAGGTAGTCACTTTGGGTTCCCCTCCCTGTCAGGAAGAAACAAGTTCCTGTAGAATCAGATTCTTCTCAAACTTTAGCAGACATCCATATCACATTAAATCTTTCCTTAATATATGGATACTTGCAGCTAATTCCATTAAGAAAATGGAAAGTAATACAGATATTTATTGTACTGCATGCTTGTGAGATACATTTTATTAAGAAATCCACTTTGACTCAAGTAAAATAGTCCCTGGAATTTCTGTCCTGGACTTTTAATGCTTTCCTGAGCTTTTAAATGTGTGTAGACTGAGCAGTTTTTTACAACATGGGATTGCTTTGTCTGGTGTTATCTATTATCTATTTCACACAAAGCGTTTGTTTTCAAACATATATTGTCCACCTCTTCTACAATTACTTCTGTTTGAAATACCAAAAGGCTCCTCAGGCCTCATCTTCGCAGTGAGAACTCAGATAATGAGAAGGTAAACCCAGCGAAGCGTACAATCAAGCAATAAATGAACCTCAAAAGATTCTGCATTTCAGCTCCAGCAAGCATTCATGCCTATAAAATGGCTAATCTTACAGGAATTCAGGCACTGTTCTATTCTCATTTTACAACTTATGATGCATACTGGGACTCAAAACCCAGATTGCTACTAAACTCTGAAGGCAGTAAGATTCAGTCGAAGGGTCTAACAAGCATAGCTGCTAGTGGGATCTCTGGTCAGTCTCTGACAGCGAGAGACTGGCCATGGGGAGAGGAATCTCCAGTGTCAGGCTAACCACTCCAGCCATAAGGGAAGTTTGGAATTGATTTCACTGGTGCACTAAAAGGCCTCTCTAAAAAAAAAAAAGGATTTTCTCTCAGATATTTTCACTCCATTTCAGCTTTGAATGAACTAGAATGATTTTTTTTAAATCCAATTCTTTCTCTTCTTAATAGGTTTTGATACATTCCATGATACCAATAAGAATTTCTGCATGGCAAGTGTATGGTATTCTGAAAATTATCTCTGCTGCACAATGAACCATGATGTTGTAAAGGGGAAGGAACACAATGGGTTATTAAAAAATGGAGAATTACATCTTTCCTTGAGGTTTATTGGACTATTCCATACAGAGAAGATACAATTCTTGATTGAATTCTATAGAGTGGGTGACTATACACTTGATTCTTCTATTACAAACTGTACCAAACTTTTCAGTGACAGCTCACATTAAATGTTAAAATGGCATTCTGTAAAATAGACTCATATTTGGAATAATATTCTGGTATAGAGTGTATTCATTCCTTTAGCTCTAAGATTCATGATGACAGATGATTATGACACCAGAGAATTAAGGTTTTGTTCACTAAAAACAAAGCTTGTCTTCATGGCCATCTGGAGAGCTTGAAGATAGTCAGATTGGCCACTGGCAGCCGCAACAAGAGCAGTTTCATAGCTTCAATGGATTGTGTGATTCCCCTAAGGAAACTGCAAGATTTCCCAGCCTAACATGGAGTAAAGAACCAGTTTTCTGTCAAGTCACTATGTAGAGTCTAGAAAGGCAGCAGCTGTCACAAATTACTGATGCCCCATTACACACCAAGCTGCATTTGGTTGATTCAATTACTCATCAGAAGGGCAAAGAAATGTCTGGCTGTCCTAGAATTACTTCAAGCAACCCAATGTCAGATACTGACAAGCACAAGTGACCATAATGTTTTTCAAGCGTAATGCTCTTCTACAGTAATGTAAGATCTCAAAAGGGGAAAAAAAAATATCCTTGGTAAAAGATCCCAATGGGAAATAAACAATATCAATGGGTTCTGTGAAACCACTTCATAGAACACCACTGTTTAATAGTTAACACTATTCAAAACCCAAACTCAGTGGAAAAGCCAAAGCTTGACAAGAACTTTGGAGTGGAACATCACAACTGTGAAGTAATTTCAGAGTTCCCAACATGTCACGTGAGGGCCTAGTAGGAGTTTGTAGATAGACTTGTTCAAAAATGTCTACCAGAAATGGGGGTTTTGTGAGAATGTCACCATGCAAATGAATTTGCCTTGCAAAGAACAAGCGTTCTTTCTGACAGGAAATATTCTGCTATCCAAGATAAAATTTTGGTTAAAACAATAAAGAAGATGCCAAATATTGGTTCAAACTAGGTATCAGTGCAGCACATTTGACCTGGGAAATTTGCCTGAGGCTTGCCTCACAGCCTGGAAAAGAGAATCACAACTAAAAGGCTGCTATAAAACCTGTTGCAAGACTTGCTTCACTTCTGACCCTGGAGTTTTTCCACTTCATGTAAATAATTAAATGTTTATAAGATCAAAGATTTGTAATCTGATCTATCGTATTCCATGTAATTATCTTATTATTCTGTCACTGCCTCTGTCCCAATGAATATTTCATTTATGTATAATGAATAGCTTTAACAGAAGCTATCACCTACTCATTCATTAGCCCAGCGTCAAGGCTGGAGAGGAGGTCAGGAAATTGAATAGATGCATGCTCAGGCCCTCAGTGTGGACCAGGTACTGAGGTATCTGAAGCCAAATAAGCTCCCTGGTTTCCAGAAGAACTCATGCAGCCTCACCTTGAATATTGTGTGCAGTCTTGGTCACCATAATATAAGAAAGGTATTAAGCTCTTAGATTGTCCAAATGAGGGCAATGAAGATGGTAAACAGCCTTGGAGGGAAGCTGTATGAGGAGTGGCTGAGGTCACTTGGTCCATTCAGCCTGGAGAGGAGGAGACTGAGGGGAGACCTCATTGCAGTCACAACTTCCTTGTGAGAAGAAGAGGGGCAGGCACTGATCTGTTCTCTGTGGCGGCCAGTGACAGGACCCGAGGGAATGGCCTGAAATTGTGTGGTGCGATAAGAAGTGTCAGGCGATGTTTAGCTTAGACATTAGAAAAAGGTTCTTCACCCAGAGGGTGGTTGGGTGCTGGAACAAGCTCCACAGAGAAATGGTCACAGCACCAAGCCTGACAGAATTCAAGCATTTGGACAACACTCTTGGGCACATGGTGTGACTCTTGGGGATGATCCCGTATAGGGCCAGGAACTGGACTTGATGATCCTTCTGGGTCCTTTCCAGCTCGGCATATTCAGTGATTCGGATTCTGTGAAGAGGGAAGGCTCTCACAGTCTTTCTCTTCACTTCAAAGAAAAATGCCTCAGGCTATTTCTGAGCAATTCAGAATGGGGAAAAAAACTGTAAGTCACAAAGCTGTGTGGATAGGAAATCAGTTTCTCCCCAGCAGCAGAATCCAGAAGCCAGGAGATGAAGTTGGATTTTACGTCTTTGGCTCCACACAGGTGTGCATACTGACAGATCATATGATTCAGGAGAGGACACTTATGCTTTCCACAACAAAGTACAACTGAGAAGACCCCTTGATGAAACAAAGATGTATGGCATCTTTGCCACAGTCACACCGCCTACAGAACATATGGCCAGGTAAAAGTCAAGATAGCAGCAATCTGAGACTATGCTAACAATATGCCTATTTGTCTCCATTAACAAAACAAATGCCAAGCTGTGCACTGCTGGTGTAAGAAAAATACACTTTCATTACAAAACCACCTGTTGTTTATTTTAAATACCTCTTCCATCTTGTTTTGCAAGCTCTCTGGTGCAAGGCTGGCTCATACCGTGTATGCACACAACAAGAGGAGCACCTATTTCAGCTCAGAGCTCCAGGTGCTACACTGGTAAGATTGATTAAAAAAAATTGAAACAAAGTATAACATCATAAACCATGAACTGTTCAGAATTAAAGAAAGAAAGAAATATTATTCTGAGTGTTCAAAGAAAACGAGAAACTCGCACTTATCACACAGTCTTAAATTGTTTGCTAACTTGCCATACTGGGCCTAAGCATCTATTGTTCTCCTTTTCCTCACCTACAGCATACCAGAGTTCACAGCACTGTAGAGATAGAAATCTATCAAAGCCTTTGACTCCATTTTACAGCATACATCGCTACTAATAAAAAGGTATACCTAGCAAAATTTCAAATGATATGTTTAGTAGTGGTCCTACCTGCTCCACCTCGTTGGCTGTGTACTGCATTGCTTCATTATGCTGCTCTTCCAACATTTCCATGTTTAACTCCTCTAAGAATTCATTCCTTTCATCATCCAGCCACCCTTCCTCCAGCTGCAAAGAATACATTAGTATATTATTTTATGTTAGCAAGGACACATGACAAAATATAGTAAACCCAAATGGCAATGCTCGACTAGTTCTTTTTATCCTAATGATTCTCTTCAGAAAGCCAGGTAGAAGGAGTTCACGTTTCAAAAAAAGGAGAAAAAGAAGGATAAAAAAATTGGACTCTTATGCCTTTTATCCTTTTGTAAAACAGTATGACTGATTTTTTCTCATAATGAAGGAGACTGCACAGCACAGACATTATTTCCTTTCAAAAGGTATGAAAGGCACAGCACATAATCCTGAAGCTGTCATGTTCATTACCGCTGAGAGCCCCTGCACTGAAAGAGTGGCAATGTTACTAATAGGGCCAGGAGGCAACTGGTCTCTTTTCTCTAACAACCTCCATCCCAGTGTTGTGCCCTGCTGCTGCCACCTCAATAGAAACCTTATGCTGTATTTCTGTCACCATTTCCCCATTGATCTTCCAGGTAAACAAATAAAGAGAGCAGGGTCACAGAAAAATGTGGTGACTTGAAGGGAGGCAATTTTTGTTCTCCCAGTGTGTCTGGAAGCAAGGCTTATCCATTTGTTTGGGTTTTTTTCCCTGAGTGTAAAACAATACTTTGACATTTGGTGAAGACAGTGTTGCAAAAGGACATGAGGGAATGCTATCTTTTCTGTCAAGTGCGTATATCCTCTTCCTGCACCTGTTTTACGCCCTTCACATCTTCCTAAACTGATAAAACAGGCACCCTGGCCTGAAAGGTTATTCTTCCCATTTTGTTCATTATGCACATGTGTGCACATGGCGTACATCCATTTGTAATTGCAATCCCTTGCCAGATGGCACACTGCATCGAAAAGAAAAACTGGTCAGTGGCACTCCTGGCTGTAACAACAGGATTGTAGCAGAAGGAAACACTTATTGTTTTGTCGATGATGAAGAAACCAGAGGATGACAATGACAAAAAAAGTTAGAAGAGAAAATCCTCAGCATCAGACAATTAAAAGACTACCACCTACTTGTATCTCAAGACAGCAAGAGCAATGTAGCACAGGCCAGCACCTACAGCAGAAGTACTACTGCCTCAAAGTCAGAATAGCTCTGGCCCCAGATGTCAGTCAGAAAAGTTACACCAAGTCAGCAAGTTCCAAACTACACAAGGAGTGACTAGTGCTGTGCAGTACTTCTAACTGATTACAGGCAAGAAATAATTGTTTCCTTTACAAACTCCGTAGTGGTTTTGCCCATGTCAATGAACTCTTTCCTCTCATAAAGAACATAAGCCTTTCACCATTTCCTTTGGCAAAGCCAGCCTCCTACAGTTTGGGATTAGGAGGAAACTACTTTTCTTAAGGACACATAATTTTTTTGTTTGTCCTTAATGGGACTTTCAAACCATTCTATGAAACATCTAGTAATGGCCACTGTTTCCTTTACTTGTCTTTTATTTTTTTCCCCACAAGGAAAGAATGAACACAGCCTTCCTCTACCACAAAGGACGCAGTTTAATTTCCCCCATTTGAGGAAACTGCAGAGATTAACGAATTTGGAAAATGAAAGCTGAACCTCACTTAGGCCAATCTGCTGCTTTCATTGTGACAGGCTTAGTATCTAACTAATGAGAACGTTTGTGTTATGTTACATTTTTTAGAATAAAACTAATATATGGCTTAGCATGCATGTGCACTACATGCACTGTATACACACAAACACCTTGGAATGCACATGCATGGGTGCTGTGTGCTCCTCCGGTGTTCTGTCTCAAAACCTAATCATTCATCAATATTCACTGCACGAATACGTGGTCAGAGAGGTTTTCTTCCCTGTTACCAAAAGAATATGCTCAGCAGTCACCCTTCAAGACTGCAATACTGCCATTACCATTTTCTATCTAGAAAAGAAAGCCTGCTTAATCCCGCTGTCTTTTACCAGAGTCAAAGCAACACAACTAGCAGAAATGAGTTGACAGCCTGATCTCTAAAATACTATGATTTTTCTATAACTTTTGTATGAGTATGTTCTTAAAACTCATAAATCCAATGCCGATGCCCCAAACCTAAACCAAACCACATTTTATGATTTGTAAGGAGCATCTATATGAGAAGCTACATTGGTACTGATAAGTAATCCCTTAACTCACATAGATGTAATTTTTTCATGTTGACCAGCCTGAACAAACACAGAGAATGAACTTTCCTGGGCATGTATCTTGTAAGTGGGTGGGTTTCTATTCCCTTCTGAAAAACAAAATCCTAGTGAAAATCAGTAAGAATAATGTTGAAAAAATTATTTCAAAATTCTGCAATTGAGGGCTACAATTTTGCAATATAAATGGAGGCACAGCTTTTTTCCTGTACTTTGTCATCAGTTTTATGGAATTTGTTTAGATTCTTGAAAAACATGAAGGAAATGAATGCTGAAGTTGTGACTCCTTCATAACTACTGCATTCAAGCAGAGATTCCAAGTCGCACTGAATTACACTTACTTAATTTAATTTATACAGAGTATGCAGCTAGAGAGACTGAATCAGATCAATAGCATGAGAGACAAATGGCGACATAACCAACTCTGAATTGCTGGCAGATGGAGAGAACAGTGAAAATGTAATGTCTTTAAGCTTTGCAAAGGCCTACAAACGGAATATAAAAAGAAGTACAAACAGCAGTCTTCTATCGTTCTACCTCTCCTTCAGTCTGATGACGAATCAAACATCTGCCCCCGGCAACAATATTAAAAATTCTTGGCATGGTAAGATTCTTGACATTGGCATAATCTTATTTTTAAAACCATAAAAATGTTTCTAAAAGCTTTTGAAAATGAACCTCCCAGGATGCAAGCATGTTTTTGTGACTAAAGTGCTTGAAAACCAATTTGATTCTTGTTTGCTGAATGTATTGTAGTGAAAGTCCCATAATTGGCACATAAACAAATTATTTACATGCCTGCTTATAAGCATATAGCATAAAAAGACATCTCACCAATGACAAGCTACAGCTTTGTATAAGATCATATAAATTATAAAGTTCACATTAAAGATAAAATTGATAAAGGTAAGTATGGGAAATTTATCCCCCGAATAAATAAAAATCATGTAATGAGTAATGCATCGTCTTCAAGCTCTACTTCATATTTTACTAATACCATATTAGTTCTGCCAGCTTTATTTATATACCAGCTTACTCTGCTGAAAAAGAAATTGCTTAGTTTCCGGAAAACAAGCCCTAGTAGTATCATATTATTTTCTTTGCAGGCTAAACAGGGGATGCTCCACAATTATCTGTTTGCTCCTTTTGTCAGTAACTTTGGCATTCCTATTTCTTGGCAGTTCATTAGTTACAGAGACAGTGAGCGCCTGGTATAACCCAGGTTCTGGCTCAGTGCATCTATTTAGTCTAACCTGCATCTCCGGTCTTGCAACCAGCAACACAATTTTCTTGCATTCTTCGCTGGAGAGCAATGCCACTGCCTCTTCACGATTCTGGACATCTTGGCCATTTATCTAGAAAACAAATGCAAGCAGCATATTAGTTTCTGTTCCCACAAAGCAACACACAGTAAAGGGCAGATATCAGCTCATTTGTGCTGAATGTATGGACAATGAAAACTGCGCAACGGGCTCATCTTCAGCCCCTCAGTGGTAAGTGCCTTCACTCAATTATGCGCTTACTGTAAGAGCTGTATTGATCGTTGAAGGATGGTGGACATCAGAGGAAGCAGTTATGTTCATAAATGTCCAACCTGTGCCCTGGTAACATACATCTAGCAACACAATTAACCAGCCCCTGACAGGTGACGTTCATCTTTCTCCGTTCAGAGTAATGGAAGTGTCACTCTGAGATAATAGTGCTGGTGGAAGCAAGACTGGTAATGCTACAGCTGAAATCAGTCACACTGTATGCTGGTAGAGAGCCAATTAGAGAGCTACAGTATTATCTCTCACCAGGCAATACTTACAGGCCACTGCTTATTGCTGCTCCATTTAATCATTTCATATACTTGTAGACAGCTTAGTAGACAAAACCGCACAAAACATATGTATCCCCCTTATAAGGGGATAATCAAAATAAAAGTGGTTCTTCCCTGAGACTGTGCTTTTCTTGCTACCTTTCTCCTATTCTGTTAGTCCATTAGAACAACCACACCATGACTACACAGTAATAAACAGAATTTGCATTGTCCAAAACCCTTTATTGAGGGAATCAAATAAAAACCTTATTTCCCATATGCATTTTGTTTGTCCAATTCGCAGCACAAGAAATGGATTATTCTTATTGTGGCAACAAAACCTCAAAAATTTAATCTATTTGAAAAAGGATGAAAACAAAATTGGGAGACAGAACATTGTGAATACTTGGGGGAAAAAAAATCTAATGGTTCAATTTCAAAGTAGTAGGAACTTCTGGTTGAAAATTAAAATTGAATTTCTGTATATATGTTTGGCCCGACTCAAAACACAGCTTACACGGCTGTGGTCTCTGGGAGACCCGACAACCCAGGTAACACAGTGCTGCTCTAACCTGAAAAGCAGAGACAGCTGCTCCGGTGACTCCTATAAACTGAGTAACTGCTCCCTGCGGACCCCAGAGGGGGTGGCCAGCCTATCCCCATGGAGGTGCCCACCCCACCTCAGCTGCACCATCAAGTGGGATGAGCAGGACTTCAGCCTGCCCCACGGCACCTGACCCTGTTGGACAGCACTTAGCCTGAGGGTTCACAGCTAAAAATAGCAGAAGTTTAGACAAGTCCCACTAGGACTGTCCTTATAAAACCTTTCCCTTGACTTTGTAACATTTCATGTAAAATACACAAGCAGTTTTCAGATGCTTAAGGAAACTGTGAAGGTTGGCAGTTTCAGAGAATGAGAAGTTAACAGACTCAAAAATGAGAGGAAACCTGCTGTAATTTTGTGAGGAATACGCAAAACAGAACATCTCTCTATAGCCTTAACCGATGCCACCTGCCACCCACAGAAAATGCCCCAATGCTCAGGGATCCGTCTCTCTCCCAGCTTTGGCGTAATCCCCCCATAATGGCACTGTCACCTTCTATTTCTCTGAGTTATCTCATCAATAAGAGTAGATAGAGGTTCCATGTATTTTCAGATATGAAAGTAAACCCCACATAACTCTCTGGGTGTTAACTTTAATGATTGAACTCATAGCTATATATCAGCACTGACATTAAAGTAATGCTCCAGTCCACAAGAGGATTGCAGAATTATCTATGTTTTCTCTCATCCCCAGACTCTTTACTCAAAATTGAAATGAATTTTATTAGGAACTCGAGAACATTCACCTGACCTGCTGTTGGCTGTCCACCCAGAAACTTTACAAAGCAAGGAAAGGAGCAGAAAATGGAACTACTCTCTATTTCCTAATTTTGACAAACATAAAGTAGGAATGAAAGTTGTTTCTACTTGGTTAAATAAAAAAAGGATGCTTTTCTGATTTTTGAAAGTTAAAAATCCTGCTTTCTTTCTTCAGTAGGTATTTTACAGAATGACAGGGAATGTAGTGCCCTGACTTTTCCTCTCCTAGGTGCACCACCTGGTGTGGTTCATTCACTTCAAGTCCTGCTGAAGACCTCACTTCCCTCACACTGTAGCATCTGTGTCTTCTGGCAGAGAACATTGTCCTACGAACGTTTTTACAGTCCCAACAACATAGAGAATAAACCAGCAGCCCCTGAGTGAGCCCAGACACTAAAATTTAATTTATTATTTTCTCTCCAGATAATGGGCCACTTTGGCAAGCCTGTTGTACCTACACCCCAAAAGGTGATGTAAGCTGAACCAGGATAAGAGATACAGGCATAGGTTTCAGCAAAGACATTTCCTGCAGAAATGAAAAGATTGGAAGGAAGGAACAGACTGATCTTGTGACAACCTGAAAGCTCATGTGTTAATGAAGGCTAATCATGGACTACGTTACAGAAAAGCAAGCTGTGATCACCAGGAGCTACTTCTGGGGTGTCAGTGAAAAAAAAGGTCAAAATACAAGGGAAGTCAATTTGGAATCTGAATTAAAATGCTACAATACAGCAAAGAGTTTCTAGTTTAGTGATTTTTGGTAGCTGTTTTGTGATTTTGCACTAGGGCGAAAAATGCACTATCCCTTGTCTGTTGAAAATGGAAACCCACTGCCATTCTAGCTACTTCCCTCTCCAAAGGCAAGAGCCAGCTACCCTCACCCACAGGGGCTGTATCACAAAGGCCTCTCTTCAGGGCAACTCTTTCAGTGAGCAGTTCAACAGAACTGAAGGGGGAAAAAAACAAGCCAAGATGGTGGATTAGAAAAGAATTCAGAAAAGTGATGTTTTCTTGGGGAAGGAAAGAAAATATTAACAAAAGCTTAATGAACCCCCTACTTAAGTATGTTCAGGATCATCCTTCTCTAATAGTACATTTTTTTGTATGAAAACTCATCATCTATGCTCAGCATAAATGAGCTTTACCCAAATTTATGCATTTGGTGAATGAGCGGCAAATCTCTGACACTCATATTTATGTACGCAGGATCCTGTTTAGAATTTGACACTGAGATGAACATAGTGGAAATGAGATTTTCTAATAAATATGGGGGAAAAAAAGACATGGGACGTAAGTGCATGAGCCAGAACGAGTTTGTCAGTCTCATTTTTCAGTACACGCACTCTAGCTCCCAGCTATTGTGTTAAAAAACAGACAGACATGGATTTTTGCATCGATCACAGTAACAAAGAGAACTTCCTTCCCTCATTAACAGTCCACAGAGAAGACAGCACTGCATGTTTGTCTGAAGAAAGTTTAATGAAGAGTCTATTTTCACATACTTGCAAAATGCGGTCTCCTTCACGGATCCGTCCATCTCTGGCAGCAATGCTGTTTGGATCAACCTGCACAGGACAATATCGATTAACTGAACATGAAAAGATTTTTACCGGAAATTGTAACAGGTGCATAATTGCATGGTTTGAAAAAGTACCATTTTTACACCATACAGAGGCAATCTGAAGTTTCCCTTAGAGTCATACGAACTCAACAGTTCTTTAAATGATTGTATAAGCTTGTTTCAGACAAAAGACCTCAAAACAGAAAGGGTAAAAGGGTTGGGAGCATATGATTTTCAGATTAATACTTTCCTATGCCACTGCCAGGCATTAACCTTCAGCTGTCAGAGCACTGAAAATTAATGACAGAGATTCTTTTCTATGGAAGTTCACTATGGACTGAGGTGCTTCTGCAGCAGTTGATACCTCTATACAAATGAGCCTGTCTTTGGGAAAAGAGCACAGTTCTTTTTCTTCCATGGAAACAGTTACTATTAAATTATTATCTCAGTAATCAATCTGTTATTTCCTCTGGAATTTTGCAGTTTGCAAAGAAACATTAAAAAACTCAAAGGATCCACATTGTATAGATCACTCAGAGATCCTCTATATTGTTCCTCGTCTGAACCAGTTAATTTTAAGTTAGTTTAAGCTAAATAGATGTTTAGGACTCCACTGATAGTTTATCAAAGTCACTATAGCTCATCCCTGAGCAATGACCTACTGTTTGCTGCAGGGCAATTCAATCTATCACCTTTCATTTGATGGTTATCTAAAATAATTTATTTTGCCTCATCATGCCACAAGCTATTTTTTCAAGCCAAACATTTGAGTTGAGCATTTGGTTCACAGGTTACATCCTCTACATCTCAGGTATTATTTTCTTCTTGTGCATTGTCATAGAAAAAAAAAAAAAAGAATCTGAAATGCTCAATCAATTACAAAGGACAACATAATTACATTCATTTCCAAAGGTCTGAGAAAATTCTACCATGCAGGAAAACCAGAACATTTCAGATAGAATCCTGGAATGTATTAAGAGATTCATAAACTTTATTTGCCTTCACAAGGTCAAACAGACTTTAACAGCAGTGCTTACACAACTGGTGGAAGATATATTCTTGGGTAATTTATATTAATTCCTCATTCTTTTCCAAGGCTGTGCTTTTCAGCTTCTTTGACATTGATACTGGCCTGTGAATATGCAATCTTGCTTTCATCCCCATTCACTGATACACAGGAGAATTGTCTTTACCGATCTTCTCTGTCCATGAGCTTCACTCAGAATTTAAAATCGTGGAATCATGTAATTTCTCAAGTTGGAAGGGACCTATAAGGTTCATGAAATCCAACAATCTTCTCCTCACAGAACTACCTAAAACTAAACCATATGACTAAAAGCATCATCCAGTTGCTACTTGAACTCTGTCAGGCTTGGTGCTGTGACCACTTTCCTGGGGAGCCTGCTCCAGGAACCAACCACCCTTTTAAGTGAAGAACCTTTTCCTCATGTCCAAATTTGGATCAACATGTTGAAAAAGCAACAAATCTGGATCACACTTCATGCAGAAAAATCACCAGTGAGCTTGGACTTAGCAGTGACCTTGGATTCACAGGAGTTCTGCTTTACCCAAAAAAACCACTCTTTGAATAGCTGGAGAGTCAAAGGGAGATAGTGCTCCTGGAAGTCTTGAGGACTGACCCATGAAACTGCTGCCTGCCACATTTTATGGGTGAAGCAAATGAAATCTGAGGGTTAATCCCATTTCAGTATCTAGTGTTCTGTTTTTTGTTTTTCCAATTCATCTCCCAAGCTACTCTCTCCACCCACCTGTGGTATGTCTGTGTACCACAACTGTTAACAAAAACAAAAATAATACATTAATGATTGACCACTGTTACGGTTACCGAGCCTGTAGCATGGGGAGAATGCAAGCAGGCTACAGAGAAGGCACTTTTCTCCCTTAAAGCTCTGTCTGATTTCCATCATAAGGGCACATTTCTTTCATAACTCAGATTATGCACAGACTGCTTTTTCCTTCCCTAACTATGATGTTGCAATTAAAGGCACTTACACTACAGAAGCCCACTTTAATAACTACACTGCTTGGACAGCATGATTTAAACTGATAAACGAACTGAGAGTGACACAAGTTGGTTGCTGGCTGACACTTCTGCGCTCTGGTCTCAGAGCAGTTGCTTGTACATTCCCTGGCACATTTAGCCCTCCACCACGAGCATCTCCCACACTCCTCCCCAGTGCCATGTCCTTACCTCACTGACATAGATTCCTGTGTCTTCCTCATCGTCGGTTCTGTAACAGACAGTCAGACCCAGCTTCTCCTGGCTGCCAATACGGCACAGTTCCACCTCCTACAAGAAAATATACAGGCTTGTGTGGTGGCTCTTGCCAAGGGTGGGCAAAACTGCACAGCACAGGGCAGCACCAAGCCATTGAGATATTCCTACTGTGCAACCTTCTCATACTGCTCAGTCTTAAGATACAATATTTTATGTGCATCTTTAAGGGGAAACTATTCTGAGAATTAAGAAGGAAATTCCAGTACACTGCAGGTTCAAGCTATATAGAAACTGTTCAGTAAGACAGGTCAAACTTTGAGAAATATAGCTGTGCATCAGTTTTGCAGGTTTTTGACTTTTGGATAATAGAAGCTGGCTTACAACAGATTACACAGTCATTCTAGTCCCGTCATTCTAGTCCCATCACTCCAGCTATTGATTTATAGGATATGAGACAGACTGGCTACACATCAATCAATCCATCACACAAGTGCCAGTCCCTTATAACAGCAATCCAAGCCATAAAGCAAAAACACAGCCTTCCATTAATAGCATAATTCCTTCCCTGGCCAGTTTAGTTACATAGCTTCATTGCAGAAGCTGTTAGATAACAGAAGGATCCTTCCAGGAATCTCCTGTGGAGCTGAACAGCCGTGGTATCTTCCTCAATTGTGAGATGATGCAGAAAACATATTTTTAGTGTCAGTTGTCCCAGCAATGGCATCTTATTAAAAGTGCAAGTTTTAGGGCAGATGGCACAGTGATAACTACTACATACATCCATCTGAGTTGAGCATCTCTAGGGTTTCTTAGGGGAACCGTTCACAAAAAAAGCAAAACTGCACTTGTCTTGAACACTGTGAAAAAAACCCAGTTGTAATACAACAGAATGAACCCAATAACACAGAATATTAGCTTGGTTGCAAATGGGAAACTTTAGGTGATATTTGTATTTAAAGGGAATCTGCAAGTGACACTTAGACCTTAACAGCTTCTGCTTCTGAGGCTGTGCAGAAAAAGAAGAGAGACCAACCTGTGCTTCATTTCTCAGCGTGTGATACAGAGTTTCTTCCTTCCCATCCCCACAGATGTCATGCAGACTAACCCACTAACGGGCACAGGATGCATAGCAGTGACAACGCACTACTGAGCCCAAGGAGTTGTGGAGACCAGGTGTCAAAATACCACAACATACAGAAGAACCTGCACTTCGCACACATGGGTTAGCCAATGAGCCTTGTGACATTTTCATTTCAGCTGAACATCTTCCACAAAGTGCACTGCTATGGTTCGCTCCCTACTCCTTCACCAATGTACAAATCTATGTAGGTTTATTACCTGCACAAAGCCTGTAAGCTTCTCCCTCGACTTTGGGCATTCAATGCATTAACAGAAAGTAAGAAAATATAGAAAAAAAAAAAAAGGCAAAACCTGTAGTATTCTTCAGTTTTTCATAAAAATGGCAGGAGTCTTATATAGCATGGTAAAGAGTGGAATTATTAACCAGCACACATAATACATTGGGTTTGAAAGAAGAAACGCACAACCATGTTTTATTAGGGAAAACAATTACAGTGACCTGATTTTGGCATTGGGAGCAAAAGTATGTGTATTGGAGGGAGGCCTATTCAAAACCCATAATAATTGATGCCTCCACAGGGAAAGAACACTTGACTAGAACTGTAATATTAGGGAGAAATTACAGTAACAAAATGGCTTCAATTACAGCAACAAGGTATACTTTTAAGGAATAGAGAAGCTTGTGGTCCCTTGGAGGCCTATAAGGAAACCTAAATACACCATAAAAGACTGAAACTGGGACCTTTAAATCAAGGCAAATGAGGATCTGTGCACAAGCAGAAATCCATTGACTTTCATTGTCCTGCTGGCACAACCTCCTATATCCCCACATTAAGGCTGGACAGGGGCCCCACGGACTGCTTTGAACACAATTTCTTTGGATGGGAACAACCTTGAAGTTCTCATGGATGATTTGTTTCAAAATGTTACTACAAAGCTGTACTGATGTTTCAGGCTGCAAACAAACTGAATCCTATTGGTGCACTGGCTCAATGAGAAGAATAATTTAATCATTTAGGTCATGAAAGAACAAAGGAAAATGAGGATGACCTAACAGGCTTCATCCTGGGAGTCGAAGAGATTTGCTAAAATTGTCTCTGGGAACCAGCTGGTGACAAGTATCAGTGACTAACATCGTCTGACTGAGATGCAACAGCCCTGGCTGCTCATAGTACCTGGGCTACCACAGCTTTTGTTTCTCCATTCCAGTAACAGAGTTTAGAGCTGAGATCAGTACTCAGTATTCTTCGATTACCTCTTTCCTAAATGACTATATGGTGTGGAGTCTGATGACTACACAAGGCTGTGGCCACTTAGAAGCTGTAGATACCTAACACTGAGGTACTGGTACTTACTGTGAAAAGCCCAATAATCACTTTTTATTTTTCAGTCTAGATGCAAGTACATACTCAAGTAATATTTCATTCATCATGAGGGAGAAGTTGGATGAGGTCTTTTGCTTTGCATTGGAATTCATTCCAGATAATTGCCTTTTGCCCATGGCACATCTGCACTACTAACCTCACAGTATCTTCTTTTTAAGCAGAAACACAATATCGTGGTTACAAGCAAACAAACCAGGGTTGAAAAAACATCTTTGGAAATTTTAAAAACACTTCACATAAAATATTAAATCATCTATAAGAGCAAAAGCCCACAAGTCTCATCTTTAACTCTGTGTAACAAGCACATCTGAAACAATTTCAAGAGAAGAGCAGCAACTGAGGCACTAGAGACACTAGAGAACCTGGACCATCATGGTCAAATACAATTGATATTGTATTTTGAGACAGATGCTTTTTAGTGTTTTTTGTTTGTTTTGTTTGTTTTTTTCACAGAACCACAGAATATGCCAAGTTGGAAGGGACCCACAGGGATTATCAAGTCCAACTCTTAGCCCTGCACAGGACCATCCTCAAGAGTTGTGACACGTGCCTGAGAGTACTGTCCAAACGTTTCTTGAACTCTCTCAGGCTTGGTGCTGGGACCACTTCTCTGGGCTGTTCCAGTGCCCAATCACCCTCTGGGTGAAGAACCTTTTTCTAACATGTGTAACAAAAATTATAACCTAAAAATTAAGAGACCTCAGGTGGAAGTGTGGAAAAGGGAAAGAAACAATTTTTTATTAACAAAAATCGGAATAAACAACAAATGGTGCAATCAAAAACTTTCAGAAGAAACAAAACAAAGTCCCAAATCCCCAGGTGGAGGTGGTAAAAATCTGTGTCAACCCAGGGAGGAGTGAGGAAAAAGGCAGTACTGTCCCTGCAATTCAGGAAGCTGCTCACAACCACGTGTGTTTGCCTAACCTAAACATACAACCTCAAGCCATTACCTTGGGTCCTGCCACTGGTCACCACAGAGAAGAGATTAGTGTCTGTCCCCCCTTTTCCTCTCATGAGGAAGTTGTAGACTGCAATGAGGTCTCCCCTCAGATTCCTCTTCTCCAGGTTGAATGGAACAAGTGACCTCAGCAGCTCCTCATACGGCTTCCTCTCAAGGCCCTTCATCATCTTCATTGCCCTCCTTTAGACACTCTCTAATAGCTCTTTCTTATATTGCAGTGCCCAAAACTGCACACAGTATTCAGTGTGAGGCTGCACCAGTGCAGAGCAGAGCAGGACAATCCCCTCCTTCGACTAGCTGGTGATGCTTTGCCTGATGACCCCCAGGACATGGTTGGCCCTCCTGGCTGCCAGGGTACTGTTGACTCATCTTCAACTTGCCACTGACCAGGACCCCCAGGTCCCGTTCCAAGGCACTGCTTTCCAGCATTTCATTTCCCAGTCTGTATGAACAATTGGAGTTGCCCCATCCCAGGTAGAGAATCCAGCACATTCCCTTACTGAACTTCATATGGTTGATGATTGCCCAGTTCTCTAATTTGTCAAGGTCTCTCTCACTAATGGCTTTTAACAGAAGAAACATTAAGTTTGGCAGCAGTACATTTGTAAGAATGTAATTTCCTTCTCTGAAATCCCTTTAGATATGTGCACACGTGTGCACACACACTCAGATGTGTGCCTTGTCTTTGACTTTTGTCAGTGTGTATGTAGGGACTGAACTGACAGTCTTCAAAACTCAGCATTTTAAAAATCTACCATAAACAATACTTGGATATTCTCGAATAGTGCTGACAGACAGATGGTGGGAGGAGAAGGACTGAAGAGAGAGCTCAGGAGATGACAACCCCCCTGTCTTTTGGGCACACTGGGGCAGCTGCCTCTCAACACAAAGAGTATTCTACTGCCAAGTGACAGAAATCAATACCAAATTGCTAACTCTTTGATTTGCTGCTTCTTTTCTCTGTGTGGGCAGAACAAAAATTCAGTGTATTGTCACAGTTTAGGCAATATTTTTAAGTGTTTTGCCATAAATTATTTGGTTAAAAGACAAACATGGAAACTAGAATAAGGGCTACCCCCTCTTGAAAGACTCAGATGCAAATTTCCAAAGTAGCCGATTTCTTCAGACATGGGAAAAAAGAACAAAGATGTGCAGATCATGCTTCTGAAGGTTTTAAACTAGTTATATTGGCCATCCTTTAAAGTGATGAAGGAGTGGCTGTAGGCTGTGGCTCCTGGCCAAAGGCTGACATTCTTCAATGATGGAAAAGCAGTTTACAGGCTATCAGCCTCAGAAGACATAAGACCAAACAATCTGCTGTCACCTCTTTGTGGAGGGAAGACTAGGTTACTACTGTCATTTCTCTTAAGTCTTAGAAGAGTAGATTATAAATATCAGCAAGTGGATTGTTGGCTTTCTAGAACTGCTGAAAAAAAGGTTAAGCGCTATTAAAGGAGACCTCATAAAAGTTCATATCAGTTTGCAGTTATAGTGGGTCTTTCTACTAAGAACTAGATTACAGAGTAAAGATGATGGTCTGGTACAAAAGAGACCATGAACCCTTCCGTGATCAGTCTTTTAGGGGGAGGAAGAGCTCTGAATTCTTCACATTTTCCCCCCACACACTGGAAAACAAATTACAACCTAAGAGGAAAGTTAGTAAAGTGTCTTCTCACTGCACACAGAAGATGTCAACAAGAGTTATTCACCAGATGACCATGTGTTGGAATAACAGCACACATGGGAAACTTACTCTGCCACATTTTGACTTGTTGACCACTCTGCCAATGGTCTCTACTAAGATCTTTGAATCTCTCCCCACTTTCTGTCAGGATTAGCTACTCCCTGTTCAACACTGTCCACCCCATTTAAAGTGTGGCTGAGCTCTGTCATTCCCTCCCACCTCCATTCAAACCATCCCACCTCAACACTCCTCTCCACCAACAGAATTCTTCCATCCTCATCTTCAAAACCATCTCAGTTCACTCTTTCCCTAAGGGACCCTTAACTCATATTTACACACAGTAGCCTCACTCACCATTTTCTCCGTTTTCCCACCAAATGTTACCATTCCTATTAAGTGCCCACATCCACACAGTCCCCACATCACCTTCATTTTACTCTCACCTTATAACCCATCCTGTTATCTCACCTATAGAAATCTGTAAAAAAATTACTGTCTGGTAATCAGAAAGTCCCATCTACTTAAGTGACTACTTCTCTCTGTATGAAACACACATATAGCTGAGCTCTGCTGAAATAACCTATTATTACTACTACTTTGTTCTCCTTCATCTCTCTCATCCTCTGATTCTTTGTCTTGCCTGCCTCCTCACACTTCTGTATGATGAGAAGAAGTTTTTGTATGGGTAGGAAATAAGGTAAACAAGAAATTACAGCTCAATACAAATTAGTGGTAATGAACAGCAGGACATAGTCTTCCCAAGGTAGGAGACTCTCGAAGTCCATACAAGAACTTCCAGTGTTTGGAGGAAACAGGGTGGCTTTGAAACTCATAATAAACTTGAGGTCTAATGTGTCCCTTGCCCTTGAACTTCCACGGAATGGTTCACAGAAGCCTTGACACTCTCTGTGTTAATATTATTTTTGTTGAATTAGACCTACCATATCCACAGCTAGTGAAGATATCACACGGAACTGTAACTCCTGGGCTGCTCTAATGCAATGGAGGTTTAATGAGAAAAACATTGCCTCAGCTCTAATCTAAAGGGTTTAGAGTCCAGTTGCTAGACAGTATAATGTTGTCTCATCTCATTCTATGTCCATTTTTCATTATTGTCCACTGATGACTTGTCATGAAATACAGGAAAACTAGTTTACTATATGAACTGTAGATCAGTATAATTAACTAAAGCCATTCAGTTATTCAACATTATTTTACTATATGAAAAAGGTAAACTCTACACTTGGTCACAGAATAGGATTTTAATGAAAAGTCAATTTTTTCCCTTCAAACACTTGTAATAATATATATTTTTCTTTTGTTTTTTTTTTTTTTTGTCATAATTGTCCAAATGTAAAAGACTCATTTGGAATGTAGAGGTTGGGAGCCAATGTGACAATTTCATATATTTACACACACTGGTGATGCTTTGCCTGATGAATAAGAATAAAAAGAATAGCTACTGCTTCAGTCTGCTTATCTCATTTTGCCATAAGGTTCAGTTTCTGCGTTGTCTGTGATATTCCCACCTACTTTGTTTAATAAGAAGCAAGTGAGAATGTAGGATCTAAGATTAATGAAAAAGAAACCCTTTGCAGCATATTATCATCCATCTAATTATACTAACCTCCTCTGGTATCCTTGCAAATTCACACTTCTGTTGAGTGAAAGACCAATAGTGAGGACTGAAGTTGACTGCTGAGAAATACTACATATAAGCAGTTCATCATGGATCTCTCTGCTCAGAAAGCAAGAATGCATGGTTTTCCCCAGTACAAAATATACCGGAAGGGGTGTCGTGTCTGAAGAAGGATAAAACATGTATGCATAGACGTTGTAGGAAAATATATGTATGCAGTTAAGTCCTTCTAACAAATTAGCATCCATACTGAACCACGAGAAAAGAACAGAAGAGGATGAATACGAAGGTGAAAGAATTAGGTATAAAGGTGATACCATGACTTATTTGAAATAAGAAAGCGGATATTTTACTTTCCCTTAAGTTTGATCATCCAGACAATAGGGGAAAATGGTTTTTATTAGCATTTACGGTATTTTGTCTTTAATAATTCCCATAAGGGTTGATTTTGGGATTTATATTTTTAACAGGAATATGAAGATTTGGTATTATGCATGCTAGCTAAGGGGGAAAACTCAGCTTCGGGTGGGTTTGTGACTTCCTGGAGGATAGACTGTCAGCTATTGAGCCTTTAGCAGACAGGAAGCCTGTAATCTGTAAAGGATTTTTTTCCCCTTCTTTGACTTCCTTGTGAAATACACTCACTGTAATCTCCACCACATGTTGTCAAGCTAAAATATCCTGTAAATGCAAATCAGACAGGCCACACAAGGCTTGCCAGGCCCATAGAATTAAAAACTGTGTTTATCTCATCCCCATATGCTTAGACCCTTCCTCCCATTGCAATGCTGAATTTGTTCATAGCACAGTGATCAAAAGTTTCTCTCATTTATCACATGGTCCAGCAAACTTGTTCATCCAGCCTAACCCATCTCCCCATCTGCTCTGTGACTGCTGTCCGCTCCCTGTCCTCACCTGGTGGGAGTCTCAACTGACACCACAGTGTCTTCCTCCTCGCACTCATGGCCATCAGACTGTTACTTATCATCACATATCAGACTGCTGAATATGCACTGGCAGGCACACTATGCCTCAAATTACTCCATTGCTTGATTTTTTTATGTAGAAGTGTAGCACACACCAAAAATTTTCACTTCAGAGTTGCAGGGTGAGAATGAATTCCCACATCCAATAGAGCTTCTTTATTATCAAAGGATTCATCAGCTACAGAGCCAAATTCTGTTCTCACAGGTGCAAGATGATATTTCATTAATAGGTGCCTATATGCCAGCACATTAGGTCTGGGGTTTTTTTGCTAATTTTTTTTTTTTTTTTTAACCACTGCTGTCATTGTCTACAGGATTCTGCTGTCTCAGAGCATTCTATGTCTGGACACAAAACAGCATATGGCTCTAAGTGTAGCTATAAAGCAGGGTTTAGCAGAAAAGTGATTTTGTTTTTAAGTGTTTCTCATTCTGCGTTACATTTGGTTTTGGTTGGATTATGCATTTGAAAAATACTCACTGATAACTGTCCTTTCTGCTTTGATATAAACAAATCTTGTGTCAGAGATTCCTAAACCTAAACCAGACTTTAAAAAATGAGGATTAAATTTAGCCTATAAGGTAGAGCCACCACCCCTTGAACTGAGCATTGTTTCTTCCCCCCATGTGGAATGGAGATAACCCTCTGTGTCTTTGTGGTAAGCTACAAACCAGATCCATTCTGGCAAATCTGACACCCAACGTGATTTGTCCTTTTCAATGCTGTTTATGCGAACTCAAGACAGTCTTCTGTCAAAATTGATAAGTGAGAAGACAGTGGGGAATGTAATTTTTTTTTGTAACAGCACAGCTGCCACCAGTTCCAACTTGTTTACATCTGAGCTGGCTCTGTCTTGCTCCATAGCTTTTCTATTTCCATCCAAATAGCCCCCAAGTACATTGTGGTTGTGCCTGTCTATGTAATATCTGAATAACAGAACATACTGGGACTGTTAGAGAGAGGAAGAAAGCAGCTATTTCTTTAGGTTATTTTCACAACTTGAGAATGTCAGTCAAAGCAAAACCTTGAATTCTACCAAATCTCCATAGGCATTTACAGAATGGGTTCTAAATGGGTTCTAAAACTGAACTCCAATCTGCTAAAATGCTGCTGCACTGGTTACCTTCCATGGTAAAGGCACCAGAGGTGTTATTTTGCTTCTCTGATGGAAGCATTGTTTTTCTGAGCCAGTGTTTGTAAATTATATCCCTTACAGACTTCTAAATACAAGTTTATTCATTGTGAAAAGGATGCAATGGGACCCTGCAGTGACCTGTGAAGGGGAAGGCCATTTCACTGCACTTTGTTTCATGCTGAATACTTTTGCAACACAGCCTACAATTAGCCTGTGTTACATAGACATTAACGTATTTCCTGGAAAATCCCTTTGACAGGAGAGCATAACTCTTGATGGCATTAGGATAGTGATCAGGTCTAGGATGCCTTTGTTTGCCTGTGGTATTATTTGCTTTCAGTCTGGCAGTCCCAGAATCCCAGGTGGTTTTGATCTTTTTTTATTGGCACATGTAACAAAGCTGAAGTGATAAGCATATCCTCTATATAGTCTCTCTTGCGAGCTGTTTCTTTACAGTAGCTCACCCTAAACAATCAGTTGTCATGGAGGTAAAGTGAGAGAAGGGGTTTATGTGTGACTGATTTATCTTATGACAGATGAGCTTTTTTAGCAAACTGAAAATTCTTGTTTCCTTTTGCCATTTCTCTTTTTGCAGTTATTAATAAATAGTTAGTATTCTATGTGGTTTGTCATTAAAAGGCAGTAAGAGTCCAGAGATGGCTGTAAATGTCACTGCTCTGGCTCTGTGAATTGTGGGGTCATCTGACAGTTTTGCTTTCTCATTATAAGCATATAACCTGTCACTGTCTTTTCAAGATTTGTAATCATGCTCTTAAAGGAATTTTTTGATGATTGTCGGGAAAGACTCTCTGCAGTGTAACTGACCTGCCTGGCACGTACCTACACACAGATATATGCACACTCTATGTACCTGTACAGTCATACACAAAAATTTGTACACACAGGCACATGCACACACAAATAGAGAACTAAAAATTTAACACTCACCCCAAGCCTGAAAGCAAAATACCTACCTTAGTATGAAATTACTTTGTTAAATGTACAGTGGAAGCACCACAGACCCTTTCCATCTAAACAGAGATAGGTAACCCATAAGAAAAAAAAAATCATCATACTTAAAACAGATTGTTTTGGTGACTTCTGCTAGGACTTACATCTTTTTTTTCTGAGTTTCCGCAAATTACTTCTTGTCACCCTTAAAGATATAAATTCTAAACAAAGCAGAGCTAACAGTGTCATTTGGCTATTGTGTAATGTGATACCTGTTTGAAACATTGTGTCTGTTTTAAGTGTGCAATCTTACACATTGTACACAACCTGATCATTTGTACATGACAGTCACAACTCCTCCTGTATGGTACAAACTCAGAAGTGAAATAAACTGTGCTTTAAAATGAAGTCTAAATAACCACTTTATTCTGATGATGATGTGCTTTTATTTTTTTTTTTTGTTACAAACCCAGGCTGTCCTTTCCTGTTTTACCCCCACTCTCATTTGCAACAAACGAGTTTATGTAACATGTAATACCATTTTTATCACTTCTGAATTTGAGATTAACTTTTCTTTTTTATTAGCTCCACTGCTAGCTCTCTACCCTCCTAGGGCTTCATTAGATTGAACTCTTCTTGTACGAAGAGTGAAGGTTCTGTTTGCATTATTTATTTTTATTTCATGAGTAGAATTACTTGCCAGTGATGATGAGTGTGTGGCATTATGAAGATTAAATATTATAGAAGGTAGCAGTGTATATGACCGGTGATTTAGCAGCCTGAAAAAGGCAGTCATGTGGAAGAAAAGGCCAAGGAAGTGAATGCTATTAGTGAGATGCTGCTACGCTTGGCTGTTGGAAGCTCTGCCTGATAATGATCCAAATGCTTACATCACTCCCAATGACAAGAACTGCAGAGTTGAGATTCCTTACACAGTTATGAGACTGAGACCAAGCTTTGCTTGGTTTCCATAGTTTACTGAAACCACTAGCAAAAAGTTGATAAAATTGATCTGACTTAATAGGACAACTTTCCTGTAGTAACCCTGACAAAAATATGAAAAGCAGCCAAAATTCAGCTATGCGTATAAACTGGAGATTGATCTCACCCATAAGGATGGAGAAACAAGATGATACTGAAGAAAGAATCTTAATTTTAAGGTGTGTATAGCCCCTGTAGTCCCTGAGCCCTTCTATTTGATACCTCAGAAAAGTGACAGTAGCTCAGATGAATGAGGAATCTTTTTTTCAGTGTAACTAGTTTAATAAAGTAAGTCAGACTTTAATGTACTTTCTCAGTTAATTCTTCATTGAGCTATTCTGTAAGTACCCTGTTCTTGGCCTTTTTTGCTTCATTCATTCTGTCAATTATACCATTAACAAGATGAACATTAAAAGCAGCTTCTCAGCTATTACTACAGGTAAAAAGGAAAAGCAAAGATAAAAGTAACTACTCTTCTCCTATTTTGCTTTATTATTTTGGTTTTGTTTTATCTTTTTCTTAAAATTTATGCAAAATGCTATGGTTCTCCACCGTGTATCATCAGATATTGGGCCTCTCATTGCATTCAGTAAGCCTTGTTTTCTTCTCAAAATGCAGTCAAGGCTATGACACAGAATAACTTGTCTGGCAAAAAACCCACTGCTTTACAAGTGCTTCTGAGAGAAACTGAGGAAAACAAGGACGTAATCATAAAAGTCATCAGCTAAACCTTGGTGCATTTTAGCCTTTGCAAACTCTTAGGTCATCCCACTATGAAGTAAATTGTGTAAAGAGTTCAGAGCTCTGCCTGGTAGTGGTCTGTACAGGGGTACAACATAAAGGTGTTTCACCTCACACCTGAGGTTGTTTCAGAATCTGCACATGACCACTTATTTGGCAATGGGTAGTAAGTCCCTAATTGTTGAAAATGGCATTGTTCTCGATGGCTATAAAGATAACTTCCCCCCCGCCCCTTGATGTTGCAATAATATCAATTAGTAACAATTGTAATCTGGTTTTAGTCCAAGAGGTACTGATACTCCTCCTCTAGTACAGAAAAATTCCTGAACAGATAGACATGGCCATAGACTTGGACTTTTTTTGCATTAGAAACCAATACATGACTGTGGATGTTTCATGACAAAAGGAGTTTTCCAGACTGGCAGCATTTTATCTTTCTACTGGTGAAGTAGGAATCTTTCTCCAGTATGCTGTGGTGATTTCCTTTTCTAAAAACTATGTATGTATGTACTGTTGTGTTGATTCCTAATTTAAAACATGTCTTTTTCATACTTGTAAATAGCAAAGCTTCCCTTCTCCTTTCTGGTTGGTTGTTTGTTTGTTTGTTTGTTTGTTTCCCCATTCGGGAGAGGTGTTTAAAGGGAAGAGGGAAGAAAGGACACTGTTTTGGTTTTACAGGCTAGACTATATTGATCTTTTCCTCTAAAGATAATGGAGCTAAACGGGATGAGCAGATGCTAGTTAGTGTTGAGAAATTAAACAGTCAACTGTATCACAAACTGAAAATGTTTAGGATCCTCTGTCTTACCATGTAATAAAAATATAAACCTCAAACTATGAATCATAGGTTCTGTTGCACTGGAAGGTAACACTAATTAAAATTAATTTGTTTTTTGACTACGTCTCAATGGTGAGATGATATTTTCATCGTAATGAGGACTTAAGCGTTACCTGATCACACATTGTCTCTTTAGGAAAAACACTGTTATATTTTGATTCCATACTGCCCCTTTTAATGGTGTTACCACAGTTCATGGGACTCATTAGTCTGATATACTGTACAGGTGAAAGGAACTCAGTAGCTATGACAATTTTGGTAGTCTCTTTTGGTCCTTTTAGTGGGTGCAACAATTGCTTTAAAGGCAGATGGGGAATACTGGAAGGATGTGGAGTATTTATAGTATTTCTGCAGTGCCTTTCAAACTTTCTGCATTTATTATTTTAAGTGCTGCTATTCTGGTAGTGTTTGCATTGTTTTCTGCTTATAGGTAATGACCCCTGTATTAAAAATCTTTGGCTTTCAACTTTAAAAAATCAGAGATACAGCTAAGGAATCATTGTTTAGAGCTCCTTGAGGGTGGGAGAAAGAAACCCCTCAAACTTCACCAGTCCGTTTGTTTGTTGTTTTTTTTTTTTCCTGCTGACACTTTCCAGAATTTGTTCTCCAATCTGTTTTTCAATTACAATGGCTCTGACATAAAATGCTGGAATGGACCCTCTCTTGGTTATTGGGTAGGAATACAGCACTCCATGTCTGGCTAGAAGTCCATTACCTAATTAGGGGGCTGGAGTACACCTCCTGCAAGGGGAAGCTGGGAGAACTGCATTTGGTTAGCCTTGTGAAAAGAAGTTACCCTCTTAATAAGGAGATCTTATTGCCTCCTTCATCTACAAGAAGTCCAGGCAAGAGGCAAGAGTCCAGAAAAGTCAGAACCAGACTCTTTCTTGATGTGCACTGTGACAGCCACATGAGCCAACAGACATGAGTTGCTACTCAGAAAATTCTAATTAGATATTTAGGGAAGTGCTTCTTACCATGAGGGTAGTCAAAGACTGGAACAGTAGTCCTGAGAAGCTGTAGACTGTATACTGCAAAACTTACCAACTATATTTGCTGTATAATCAGCATCCGTTTCTTTGCCCCTCTTCAATAGGGTCTCTGCAATTTCTGGACTTTCCTCAAATAGGGGTAATTGAAAGCAACTTGGAAAATTTAGAAGTGATATCTACTGCAGGAAATGGGATAATTTTAGCACATGACATCAGTGCTAAAATCTTTACATTTCTGTTTATCATTTGTCATGTTGGAAATTAGGGTCTGAAGGGGATCCAACACCTTCAAAAGCTCTACATACTTGGAAATCAGTCTCAGCACTTGAGACTGTCAGACATATCCTGCTCTGTTCGTGAATGTCCCTTTTGATACTCTAGAGTTTTCCTGGTCCTAATAGTATAAAAACATTCAAATCTGAGACACTTCAACGGGTAGAAGAAAACCTGTCGAAAGTGAGAATTCTGACAAGACCAGGAACTTCAGGTCCCCAGAAGATTGCTATTCCTCTTCCAAAATACACATATGCTGCAGCTGTTTCTGATTATCACTGTTCTTGAATTCAATAAAGAGCTCCTTCATAGCTTACAGTTGTTTCAAAATGGCAGCAAGTGCCTTCTTCTAGACAAAACCCCAGGGGTTTATGGGTTGTCATAGCTGCAGTTCAAATCAGTTGATAATCATGTGGCATAGTTAGCTTTAACAATACAATAAATTAAATAATAAATTAGAACAATACAATACAATAAACGTCACCTACTGCAGGTAAAGTAATACTTTATATCTGCCATATTTCAAAATGTTACTGCCCAGTACTTTGCTCTGCAAACATCATTGTTACTGCTGCGTGACTGCTTTGGGCCTGAAACATGTCAGAAGATTTATCTGCCTCATCAGCACTTTCTAAACACTCAAGCAACCAATTGAAATGGGGAGGCATAACAGATGTGCCAACATCTGCTGCCGCAAGCATTTATCTGGACAGCAGAACATATAGATGTAGATCCAAACTCCTAACCAGTTACAATTCCATGTGTTTGGACAGCCTAGATCTACAACTGTGTGAAGGTTATATTGGGATATTAATTAAAATCAAGTTGAAACTGTAATTACATTTGTGAGATATACCTTCCTGTAATTCAGTTTATGTCTTTCAGACACAGCAAATGCAAAATACTATGAAAAAGTTGAAGTTGAATTTATAAAATTAGAAATTCTTAAAAAGTACTATTAAAATTCCATCCAATCCATGCTCTTTTTTACCTTGAGGTACACACATATTAAAATATGTAGAGTTAAAATATGCAAATTTGAATCACATACTTGTGCCTATAAATCAAGCACATGAAGCAATAGGCAATGACTTTCAAAACACATTTTTATTTTCCTGGCACCAAAATGAGGTCTATGGGCACCATATCCATGCTGAGTTTCAGCTGTTCGAACTTCTGTTGTACGTGGAAATGTCCTCCACCCCCAAACACATACTTCTGTGGGTTGGTAAAATCATGAGATGAAATACAAAGCAAACTCATCACCTGCTTTTTTGATGCACAATACAGTTTCACCTGCATTCCTGCTCACCAAACCATGCCCTCCAGGAATGACTATCACATTCTCTTTGAAGTGATCCCTCATTAAATAAAAAAGCAAACTCTCAGAGAAAAGGCCTCTCCTGATTTTTTTGATTTCTCCTCTGAAGGCCCAGCATGCATAATACTGAAACCTTGTTTAAAGTCCATTTTCTTGTAAAAGGTTCTCTTTTACTAGGGGGATTCAGCCCATGCCTCCTGTGCTCTAGGATTTCCTAAGATACTAAGCTTTCAAATAGTGACATTATAATAAGTTGGTTAAGATGACTTAGGCTATTTTTAAAAGAACATGTAAACTAAATTATTTTCTCCCATCTTTTGTCTTTATAGCTAGATTTCATGCCTCCAAGACAGACTACAAGAACATTCAAGTAGAAGGTATATGAAAAATAGCATTAATAAAAACCTTAGAAACATTTTGACTGTAAAGCATATATGGAGATATGTGGGATAATAATATAAGAACTGTCTAAACAAAGAATTTCTCCAAACTAGAAGATTTATAATCTGCAGATTACCATAAATATGAAAATATTGCCAGCAACCTTCTCTTTCTTCACTGAGTGAAAAAACACATACCGCATGTTGTAATGTTGCCCAACAATAAAGTGTTGCAGAACTATAGTCACTTTTCTTCATTTGCCTAGAAAAACATAAGCTCTGACAACAAGGAAGAATTTTTATTACCTTCCAGGTGAAGTAAGGAGTAACCCTGTCCTTGTTTTATGAAATCATGAAACAAAATGAAAATCATTGACTTGATATATTTTCTTCCTCTTCTAAAACACAATAAATGGTAATAACTTTGATAAATTTGCCCATATCAGTTTTGTATCTTTGTCTCCCCATTCTCTCATGATCCTCTGAAGTTGTGGACCCAATTCAAATCCCTAAACTGGGATATTCATTACTTAGGGGAGATGAGATGACAGCAACTTCACTGGCTTTGAGTGTCAGGGTTTTGTGATGACATACAGTAATACACTCAAAATCAACAAACAACTGTGACAGAAACTACCTTGAAATCATCTTCTACCTAAATGACCCAAGCAAGGAAGAAGAGTGATTTATGGCCAAAAAAGAGATGTATTACAATTAAAGTCTCCTGGGTTTTACTGCCAGTTCTATCACTGACTGACTTGGCAACTCTTTGAATGCAACTGTCCTTAGCTGACCTGCTTATGAATTCCTGTAGCAATACAGGACATCATAAACTGAAGAATCTTAGTAGAATGGTCTTAAGCTTAATTAATTTATACTTGAAAAGTTATTTCAATTCTTAAAAGACAAATGAAAAACTGAAAAGAAAGGGCTGCCCCTCCTACCAATCCTTTGCTCATTTACAGTGTACAATTGTCACAGTTAGGGAGAAATTCCCTACTTATTACTGTCCCTTTGTAAATTATAATCCTATAAATTAATGGATATTTGAAAAATAAAAATGCCAGTGAAATACATAATCTTACGCTGTTGCATGCCAAATGCATGCCAACAGTCTTTTAATTATTACACAATGTTATTCAAAGAATAACAGTGACCTCTTCCATTTTTAGTCAATAGCGACAGTCAGATCGATCACAGGCCAAGTGTTAGCAGCTCAGAACTCCTTTTGAGTTAAAAGAAAAAAATCACATGGACGGATTTTATAAGCCCCAATCACTGTAGTGCTTTCTCAGGTTCAGTTGAAACAACTCTAATAATCTATTTACTTATCCAGGAGTTTTCCTCATGAGCTTTTCAATTAATACCTTTAAAATACAGTCCATTTTTTCCCCTCTGGATTTGTATGACATAACAGGTAAGAATGGAAGAAAAAATCCTAATCACTCCAAGACTCTCCTAAGCAACCATGACCACAGATTACAGGCTCATGCATATCTGTTCACTTTCTTCATGATACTGATCAGCAGATGCTATATAGTAATAAGAATTGCCACAAAAAATCACAATGATGGTGTCAGTAAATGTCTCTGTACCATGGGGCATCCACAATTCAGCCGTAACTGCTAGGCAGATTATGAACTAATGATCAGAAAACAAACACAATGCACAAAGTGTCACTCCTATAACAACAGGCTGAGAGAGTTGATGTTGTTCACCCTGGAAAAGAGAAAGCTCCAGGGAGACCTCAGAGGTGCCTTCCAGCATGTAAAGAGGGGCAACAAGAGACCTGGAGAGGGACTTTTTACAAAAGCATGTTGTGATAGGACAAGGAGTAATGGATTTAAAATGAAAGAGGGCATGTTTAGATTACATATTAGGAAGAAATTATTTACTGTGAGGGTGGTGAGGCACTCAGAGAAGTTGGGGAACCCTTCCTCGAAGGGTTCAAGGCCATGCTGGATGAGGCTTTGAGCAACCTAGTCTAATGAATGGCCTATGGCAGGGCAGTTGAAAACAGATGATCTTAAAGGTCCCTTCCAACCCAAATCATTCTATGATTTTAAGATGAAGTCCCAGCTTATCTAAGCCTACTCTGAGCTGTCAGATCAGCCCCTCTACCACAACAGCAGCTGCATAAGGTAAGGCATGTGGTGAGAAATATCTGCTTTTCACTGAAAATCTACACCACAGCAAGCTTGTTCCCATTCCTCTTACCATACCAATCAGGTCAGATGACACTGGAAAGATACAACCTTGTCCACCATTTCAGCTCTTCTAAACTACAACACCCACATCTCTATTAGGATCTTTTTTTCTTGAAGCTTTCCCTTTTAAATTATGGTGGTTGCTAAATTCAAAAACTGGCTTTTATTTGCTAAAGGCTAATTTTTTGATTCATCCCATGTTTCAAGAAGTTCAGGAGGCTAAAAAAGACTCCAATCACTGTAAGATGTGCAGAAAACAAGCACAAACTTGTAGCAAATCACAGAGGTATTAGAGTGGTTCTTTCCCTCCACATCATTGCCATCCTTCCTGAACAAGGCTGGAACTTGGTTTGAGGGATACCTACCAAAACAAGGTTTCTCTCTCTCTGTCTCTCTCTGTCTCTCTCACCCCTTTATACTACTGAATAGAAAACATGACTTAGTAGCTTTGCAGAGAATTTCTATGCTACATGTAAGAGATTTCTAGAAAACTCTTACCTAAGAAATATTTTCCATTTTGATGGTTTCACATCCATCTTCTGGTTTAGCTTCATTGTACAGAAACTCATCAGGTAACAAAACAAAAGAGCCTGACTGCAGCAATCAGCAGTGCTGGCAGTGTGTGCACAGAAGCTGTTCCCATAAAAGCTGTTTGTTCAGGTACTAGCAATTGAGGAGGAGCTTTAATTGCATGGCTGCAAGCTCCTGTAATGCTCACAGAGGGGTCTTTGCAGGCTATCGCAGCTCTGGAGGGTGCTGTTACAGACAATGAGCTCAGTAATACTCATGTTAAAAAGGCCCTAAATATGTATTTACAAGATAGACAGATCTGTTTGGTTTACTGGTTAAATAATCCATGTGTTGAAAAGGCCTTAAGTAGGAATTCACCAGGCAGGCAGGTCTCTCTTGGCCTATTACAGCAGCGGTGGGCTGTTCAGAATGTCATTGGAGACCACACTTTAGTGGCCCATAAGGATGTCAACCCATAAATACTTACAGGTGTTAAAGTAACTTTATTCACATAAGCAGTCTCACTCAGACTGCTAATCTGAACAAAATTACTCCATCTTTAGTTCTAAGGAAAAAATACCAGTAAAATGAATCACTTCAAAAGTGTAATGACACAGAAATGGTAAACTTGAATTTGCTCTTAAAATGCCTTCCCTCATCAGAATGGGATGAGTGTTACTGGAAGAGTGAACCAATGTGTTACTGCAGCATTGCATCTAGTGCAATGCTCAGATACGGTAAGAGAAACAAAGAGAACAGGATAAAATTTCCCCCTATGCAACTTCTAAGTGTCCAGCGAAAAGAAGTCTACAAAAAGCCTTACTCATAGCCAACTCCAAAAGGTTTCTAGCTTATCTCTCTTCATGGCTCACTTTTAGTTGTTTGTGAAAACAGCTGACAGCATCTGATCCAGAAATGCTCACGTCAAAAGGAAACCTCAGCAATTTCAGCAGGTTTGGATCAGGCCAGCAGTAAACTTGAGGGACTAATCTAAACTTACAGTTAACAGATTTATGAATGCTTATCAAAACATTTATATGAACAGCTGTGCATAATCATAAATTAGCACTTCCATTCAACATGCATAAACACATATTTATTTCCTTATTCCGATGGAAAAATCTGTCCCTTGGGTCTACAAATCAGAACACAATCTTAAGAGTAATAATTTTTGCCCAAAGATATTAACCAACCATCAGAGCACTATGGGTTGCTCTGCTTAGGAGGAGGTACTGACGATGGAGTAAAGCATTTTACATGTGAATGTTCTAATTTCCAGAAGTCCTATTTTCTAGAACATAAGAGGAATCCAAATAGCATCTGTGTAGTTTCTAGCTCATGCTCCAAGAGGGAAAAATCTCACATGGCATCTTCTTAAAATACTATGCTCTTTCATGGCTGTGGTTTCCTGCAAGAACTCTTATCCTTTCATTGCCTGGACACAAAAGGTTCCATAAAAACTGACCACAGAAAGATTTCACCTGCACATGACTCATGTGCTTGTCAGTTCATTTAGTGACAAGCACAAACTTCATGAGCAAAAAAGTAAAATAAAGTAGCTCAATGGTTTCTAAGACCTGAAGTGAAGAAAATCAGAGTACCTCATAATTTCATATAGGGTCAACTCTACCCTTAACAACCTCTACCAGGTACTGGTCTCTATACTGTCCCAATCTGTCAGCACTAGCTTTGCTACATATTAAAACTCAAGTCATCAGGCACGGGCAGGCATGGCTGCCATCCTCCCTTTTTCACTCTGAAAATGTCAAACCTGGAATGGTGGACCGTTGATGTGGTTTTCCAGTCTCCTGAGAGCTACGTCATTGTACTGAAACAGTCACTTGTGCCTAAAAATGAGAACACTCAGAGTTGGCAAGTCTTTTAGGCAATTATTCCAGTCTCCTTTGGACCTCCATATCAGCTAACATCCAACCTCCCTCCAAAAAATCCCCTCAATTCTGATAAAAAACTTCAACCTAGTCTTCCTCATGCATCCAACCATAGCTACCTCAACCCACTGCTATTCCTTGTCAAGGATATCTGCTTTTGCTGTTTGCAAGAGGCATTCAGCTGGAAATAAGAATCTTTTCCTATCTGAGATATATGAGTTTTTAAAAGCTGTACTCCCCCAGCAGAAAGCAATCATTTCCCATTTTGCTTTTCTCAGAAGCTCCTTCAGTACATGCACGGTATGAAGGCCTCTGCCCTTGGATAAGGAACTGTTGACTAAACAACACTACCAACTTGTGCCTGCTTGTAACATCTCATTTCCTTCTGCCTCTCTCACTGAAAGGCAGTCCCCTTAAAACTGAATATGTAGGACACATTCAGATACCAGTGATGCTTTCTTTTGACCAGCTTTGTCTTTACAACATTCTTTGTGGTTTTTCTCCTACCTATTTTTCAACTCTTCCACCATTTAAGTGACTCTAGCCCCTTAATTTCTGTGTTACTGGTAATGATCCAAACCAAGTAGATCATATTTCTGCCTCCTGCACAGTAGGTTCAGAAATGTTAGTTAATAAGTGTACATCCATTATCTTATGTGCTCCTTTCCAGCACCAGTATCCTCTGTTCTTCTTACAAGAAGAAATTTTAGAGCCAGGGTTAACATCAGATTAAATAGAAGCTGTGATGCTTTTAGTCCTTTCACTCATTAGTACCAACAAGTGTGACATATACTCTAAAATCAAGATGTAATTCCAGCAGCACAATAGCCACTCACAGCCAGACTGGGTGGGTTTGTCCTGATATCTCTGGCTCTCTATCAGTGATACTGACTACAAGTCCAACTGAGCATTTACAAATCAGTCAATTCCTTCTTAAAAGTCATGATTATCTGGCTATGCCAGAATTGCAAATCTTTTGGTCTCTTTCTGCCAATACTGACTGATGCTGACTCTGCCCTCATCCCAACATCTACAAACAATTCAGATTCCTTTTAGGGCAAGTTTTGCAGCAGCAACATAAGGATGCTCAAGCTGGCTATCAGCAATCCTTCATCACCTTCCCAGACATTTTTTTAAAGTATGGCACTGTATGAACCCTAATGAGCCTCCCTGGGAGTTTATCCTTCCAAGACAATTGGCTCATGCATGAGTTCACTGCACTGCGACAACCTGAGCAGAACCCACTGGGCATTTCTAGCTTACAAATGGAGTAGAAGAGTCTTGTAAGTGTCTAATCCTACCGAATCCACTGCAAGTACAAGTTCATATCCTAGTACAGATTATTGTATGTGAGCCTCCTGTTGGTTTCTTATGATGGTAACTCATGTACTTAAACACTCGCATGTATTTCTAAGCAAGTTCCACACTGATGAGAGTTTTTCAGGATATTCCTTTTCTTAAAAAGCATTCTTGTTTACAGCATCTCAGTTGCTAGTCATCTTATTTCCTTATTTCCTAATTTGGCTGAGTATTTTGCATTTGTGTCTCAGAGTTGATGTATTCTTCATTTACAAACCATTTCTAGGACATAATTAGGTGTTGGCATTAGTTCTTTTTCTGCTCACTATCTTGTTTTAATTATTTTCTGAAATCTTCAGGTTTGGCTTTTAATCCATTTAAAAGTTACTGAGTTTGCCACGGAGACCTGTGAGCAGCTTATCTGTATCCTTTTAGTACAATGGAAATGCTAATATGCATTTTAGAAACTGAACACTCCTGACACCAGGAAGGATTTTTGTTGTGTGTGACTAGCTAAAGTTCACACCAGAAAGCTGTCATGAAGAAAAAAACCAAGACAAAATCAAGGACCATTAATACAATCCTCCTTCTACATACAGCACAGGAATAACAATAAATGTGTTTCCCCTAAACACACGAGAAATCAAACAGTGTGAGATAGAGAACACTCTCTGATTCTTCCAACCAGCTTGCAGACCACAGGGTGGCATGAGCAGAGCTTCTGCACCTCCTCTTCCTTCTGCTTTCACCTTTAGAAGGTGGATGGACAGTGATGATTTGAGAAGTTGTCTTCCCAAGTCCTTAACATTTTTCCCCTTCCCCGATGCTAGTGCCACAGCAGAGCAACTTGTGCAGCTGTGCAGGAAATCAGATCAGGCAGCTGGACTAGGTTAAAAACAACCCTTCTTAAAATCTGTTTTTAAAAAATATTGTATTACTTCCCACAACTGTTTCACAGTAACATTGACATAACTGAGGGGTCAGAAAACATCAGGGCAAGTCCTTCCATACAGGAACTGAGTGGTCACAGCAGGGTACACCTAAGCCAGTAAGTAATGTAATGGCCAGTCTTCGCGAATGAAGAACCGGGGAAGGTCTTTCCACCTTCCAGCCTGCGCATTGGATTTTTTAGGTGAGACACAGTGTGCGCGGAACTGAGCCCACCCTTTAATCCTGAGGTTCATCTGCCGGGGCCAAGCACGCTTGGACGGTGGCAGCGAGGTCCTCAGGACGTAGATGGATTGCCTTACAGGGCTAACGAGCTCCATCTGCCCGGGGAGTGGCCCTGACCGGGAATCGAACCTGGGTCTCTGCAGTGACAGTGCAGCGCCTTTACCCCTAGACCACCAGGGGCTCCCACCTAAGCCAGTACTACTGTAGACTGTGACAGTGTTGGACCATTGCACTGTCCTGCTGCTTCTTCCCGGGACTGGCAATAGGAGTTAGGAATCTACTTTTGACTCTGAGATTTTTTGGGGGATGGACATATTTAGCTCTGAGAACAATGCTCTCAGTTTTTCCAGCTCACTACTTATGGTATGGGAGCTTAATAATGAGTAATCTTAACCATAATATTACCATATGAGCTTAAATTTTGGGAATGCCTCTCATGTTCAGAGCTCTGTCAATTAAAGGTTCTGAGATCCTTTTGTTTCTCCTAGAAAATTATCACATTTAGTAGAAAGCATTGTTCTCAAAGGAGTCTAGACATTTCCTTTCCTATTTAAATTTCACTTGAAACACTTTATTTCAGTCGCTCAGTGAACTTGCCTTGGGCAACTGAATCACAGCTGACAGCAAACTAATGATTATGATGGTGTGATTAGTAGAGATTACAGGCAACAGAGAACCTGCCAAAACATTTGCTGTTGTCACAATGCTTATGCCAGCCATTATTAGGGATTAATAATGTCCACAAAGAGGATTTGATTTCACCAGGTAAAGCCTTTAAAAATTGCCACTGTTATTCTGATCAAATGGAGAAAATTATTTTTATTTAACCATTTTTAAAAATATTCTTTCTAGATGCTTACATTACTAATTTATATTTAAATATTACCAGAAAAAATTAGTTTCTATTACATTTAAGAAACAAGTAGCATGACAAAACACACTTGACAGAGAAGTTTAATATTATATTACACATGGGGAGTCAAAATAGAACTTAAACTCTGAGACTCTTATGCTGCAAGATACCACAATAAAACCCAACTGGGAAGAAAGAGAAAATCCCTAGCAATGACTTTTTGAGGAGTTCAAATATAAGTTTGCTTGTTCTGATGAGATTCACTAAGTAGATGTTATTTGATTTTTCTGCTTCCTGGGGGAAGAACTTCATATTCCTCAGGCTGCTAGAAGAACAATGGGCTGAACTTGCAATTGAGCATCTTAGCTGCTAAAACCAATAAAAGTGAACTCACTGCATATTTGCCAAAGCTTTTGCCATGCATTTAATTTCCAAATGTCATCCAGTTATATGAAACCTTTAAAAAGGTTTCTTAAGGTGGAGCAAACAGAAGGATAGGATGCTTTTAATCGTGTATTAAAGATATTTAATTATTTATAACCACTCTTATTTAAAATACAGTAACTTGAACCTATGCAAAGACTCAGCACTGTTTAATAATAAAAAGAACCATCTGTTTCTTATGCTTGTCCCTATAAATATTTTGTAACTGGATGATAGTGGAAAACATGAAAAGCTAATGACTGAATGACAAGCAGACTATTTAGATATTGAAATGAAAATCTAATGAAGAGCAACATCACTAATCACGTTATCATTTTTGGAAGCCTCATATTTTCTAGTGACTCAGAAACACATCCACCCTTGTCACTGGAGAGTGCAACACATTAGCAGAAAAGGAAGATTTGTGGTAGTGAGTACAATTTCTTACAAATGCAATACTTACAATGTCAAATATCAAAGAGTAAGTAACAGAAATTATATTACTTTTCCAATTTGAAGCATCTTACAAACGCTCAAGTACACATCCAAGTATCTGAAAGACTGATCTCTAAGGCAGAAGATATAAGGCCAATTGATTCTTAAAGTTAGAGGCAGGGGGAAAGCAATAAAAATTCCAGTGACCATTTTTAATTCTTCACTGCATGAAGAGGGAACATATTTAATAAGCCTCCTAGACTTGTATGTAGTCACCCACTGCAGAATTCTGCTTTTATACTTCATATATTTAGCCTAACCCCAGTAAATCCTGTGACATTACATAGGTGTAAGATAAAATAGTCTTTGGTGCCAATTTTTTAAGAAGTATTCCCACTCTTCTTTTTCTGAGAGAAGCCTGCTATCAGCTGTGTAAATGCCATATCTGTAATAACAGAAAGAGAGGCTGAAGTGTGCCAGTGATCTTACCTCATACTCAAAGTCCTCTGCTCTATCTGCATCAGCAGGCAGGCTGGAAAGATATTCATTACCTTCATAAAATTCATGCTCCACCGGGTGAAGAGAATGGCAGCTATGTGGAACAAAGCAGTATAACAACAGTAGATGAGGCAATAGGGTTTTTTTAAATTAAAATATGATAAAACCCCACATTTCTTTGCAGTTTTCTCATCTCAGGACCGCCACTCTGAATGGCATGACAGCCTGAAAGGAACTCTACAAAGCAGCAGCATGAGCTGTTTTCTTTTCAAAAGCTCATGCTCTGGCTGAGTTAATTTTTCTGGGTTCATTTTTTGTCATATTTGACACAGGGTGATTTCTTAAAAGGGTCTGGTTTGGGTCAAACTGTTTAATTGTGACAATTTGGGATTTCTTACACATAAAGGTACTTAACTCCAAAATTCACGTGCTGCATCATGGCTGGGGGCAACTCACTAGTTCTGGTCAAAGTCTTGAACATCCACGATCTACAACCCACACCAGGCTCACAAACTGTTCAAGAATTCACATAAACCAATTTGCATTATCCTCTTCTGTTAAAGTGGTAACAGGGTGGTGAAGTGCACTTGAGCAACCACACATTTACAAATGTCAGGAAACTGCACTGGTTAAATGGGCTTGGTACACAAAGAATGAAGTCTTTACAACAGCTTTAGACCAAAGGCTGGATCCCAACCATGAAACACTCAGTGTGGATCTATCTTCTCCATGCTGAGGGCATGGGAACTTCAATCACTGTAGCCTGCAGTTTGGCAATATCCAGTAACAACTCAAAAATACACATCCCTTGCTGTGCAGCAGTTGGCAGTAAGCTCAATCCATCCTACCTACAATTTCTAAAAATAGACCTACATCAAAGTCAAAAGTGATATATTCTCCATTAGCATCAATTCTGAACAGAAGCACAACATGATATAAAGTCAGTGAAAAAGCTCTAGGACTATCACAATTTTGCTGGCTACAGACAGAGGGTCTGTAAGGTCATCTAGGGTCACTCACTACATGATGTTACTCATGCAGTGGAGTCAAAAGAGGAAGAACCCTACACCCTACTTATGCATAAGTACTACCTGCTGGTGATTGCATCCAATTCTGTTCCAAAGAATTGAACTAATGAATAATTTGATTCATTCAATTTGCCATATGACAGGTGAAACTGTAGTTTTTGATCTATATATTTTTGGAATTGTTTTGGTTTTGATAAGGGGACCTTCATATTAAATAATTTGTTTCCTTGATTTTTTTTAAATAAATTTGGAAGAACAGAAAACAGCAAGACTTCTAGGTTTGAAGAAGCCTTGTTGGTACTCTGGAACCCAGAATAGTTTTTCTTCTTAACCAGGGCTTAGTTTATGATGAACAAACACATGAACATAAAGCAAATATTGCCAAGATTCCTTCCTGTAGTTCTAATCCACAAGCAGAGTTTAGGAAAACTGTCACTGAAGTATGAATGGGACGGTGGTTATCAAAGACATTTGTAATTTATTTAAAGTGTTCCTGACAGTTTTTCAAAAGAAGGCTACAAGCTACCACTGCAATGCCTCAATCCCACAGGTAAAATGCAGAAAAACATGAATCATACCTGTCTGAAAGTAGAAAAGGGCAGATATCAGGAACTGGTGGTGTGGAAGGCCTTAGTTTGGCCAGAGCCATAATGTGCTCAAAAGTGATGTCAGTCTGAGTGCTGGCATCCATAAGCTGAACATCCTGAGAGCTACTGTGAGCTTTGCTAACTGGGGTTCGTCGTAAAACCTGAACCACAATTGGCTCCTTGGCATTGCGAAAAGCTTCCACTGCTTCTTCGTGAGTGGCCCTGGAGAGGTCCTTCCCATTGACCTAGAGAAAAACAAGAAAATATAGCAAAGGTTAGAGAAAAGGGAGCATAAAAATATGGATGTAAAACACGGGGGAATGAAATACTTGTGTAGTACGTCAATCCACCTGACGACATTGACTGGACTATATTCTGGTATACATGCAAGAGGGAAGATATAGCTGGGAGGGGAAACAAATTCATTAATCTTTGCAAGAAATTAGAAATGGTTAGAACCCTTCCATAATTGTCCCATCTAATGGAATCCAAACACAGCAAAGAAACTACAATATTCAGAAAGTAATGTAAAAATATTTATCTCATGCTATGTTATGCATCTCATAAAATACAAATAAAAAAGGAGGGGTGCCTTTAATTTTGATTTTCATAATTTTCTGTGGCATGCAAATGTTTTAAGGATTTCAGGCATAGCATTGTTAATAATGCAGATGTCAGTAAACATGTCTCTGATGTCTAAAAAGAAACAAGGTCAATTTTCAATGTTTTGTCACTTATCTGCTGTGGCTATTATACAACCATTAAGACCAAAGATAGTGACTTGACTGATGTAGTCAGTTGCTGTTTTTTTAAGGAAAGAGAAATCTAAAACAAACCAACTGAATAAATAATCTGCTATGAACAGGAAAATAATAAACCTTCCAATCTAAATGAGGCCTTAGGCTATTAAAAAAGGTAACTGCAAGGATGGATTATGCTAAATTATTATGAATTCAGGTGTTTAGGGCAAGATTTCAGCTCACTACAAAATGTGAAGGCCAATTCGTCAATGGTAGACAACAACTAAGCCTTTGTACAGAGAAAATACTATTACACCGTTTCCAGAGCAATGGAATCACTGTTGACTGCTGTACAGGACCTAACTGCTGTGAGCTGCTGTGGAAATGAGGTGATCCTGTGATGGGGTAGAAAGGCAGGGCTTTCTAGTAAGAACTGTGAATATCTGAAGATACCAAAACTTGATTAAGATTTATATACCTAGGAAAATTTCTACACTGGTAGCAAATCAGAAATAGGATTCTACTGAAAGTTCATCTCCAATTAAACTTTGTTGTATAGACAAAGAGTCATAAGACTGCTTAATGAACTAAGACTAAATCCTCTGCAAAAATGGTACAGACCACATAACTGACTTTTCCCCAACATTTGCAAATTCTAGTTGAAACAAAAATTTACTTGCCACATCATTCTTTCATTCAAGAAATTCTTGGAACTTCCTTGTCCAAAAAAAGAGAAATTCAAACAAGAACAATGTCAGCAAACTTAAAAGAGCCTCAGTAACTTAGCAGCCTTCAGCAACAATTTGGGGCAGCATGTGCAGCCATAGTCCTGTCTGTTTGTGTGCATGACTATTATACTGTTGAGCATTAACTACACGTATATATCAAGTCAATACATTTACAGGGTATGTGCTCAAATACAAGGCAGAACCATCCTTCCTGTGGTACAACTTCCAAAGAAGCAGTGATTTCATGTCCACATTATTCATCACATATCACCCATGAGGACATGTAAAAATGAGGACTGTAAAACAGCCACCAGTGCAAAGATTAGCCAATCTTTCTACCTAATTCTGATGCTGTCTGCAGTGATGAGAAGGCAAAAAATTTTGAACAGATTTCTATACACAAAAAACCTCAAAATTCCCTGTGCTGTATGCCTGGGATATTCAGAAGTTCCATACTGCTGCAGCCTAGACAGTGATCAGGTAATACGAACAGCAACTAGCTTGGTCACCTAAGTTCAAGGTTTCTGCAATGACTGAAAATATTAAGATTTAATGTTAGAATTTTATTAATGTTATAATTTTATTGCTTAAATTATCATCCATCACATTATAACCTTGGGTTACAATAATCTAAGTTACATGGAAAAGTATGAGTCATATCTAAGAGGAAGAGCCAGAGCAGTCAAAGAACAAGTTATGTTATAAGGAAACCAAAGAAATTTACCCAAGGAGAGTGCTTCTGCAAACACTTTCAGGAAGATAAGTTATGCTGCCACGGTGGTCAGACTCAGCCCCATCTAACAGGCAATTAGAGATAAAGCTTCAAGCCTGGGTCTTCTAGTCACTCTTCATTTCTAATCTCTGCTTCATTCTTGTTTCTACCTCAGATCCTACCAAGGACACAATTTTTGAGTTTCTGCAGTTTTTGTAACAAGAGTGTCCTATAGACTCTCTGACAAACTCTCATTCCTAAGACCCTAAGAATAGAAAAATTACTTTCCTAACTCCCAAACCCCTTTTGATACTTTTAAAGCTTCGGATAACTATATGGTGTTTCTCCTAGAAGTAAATGCGTGGGAATAAATACCACATAGCACTGTTTCAAGTTTTCCCCTACTCAAGTATAAAACACACAATTCTTCTGTATCCCAGCTGAACCACATGGATTTTGGCTCAAACCGACCATTTTATCACAGATTCACATCAGCAAATCAAAGAGATACAAAATACAAAATTACATATTAGTTGTTGTTTTTTGTTTTGTTTTGTTTGTGGTTTTGTTTTTTTTTTTTCTTTTCCTAAACCAGAAGCTCTGTTTATTCACATCAGTCAATACTTATCACTTACTTTATGGAAATAGACATAAATTCACAACAATGCCATTTACATGCAAATTTGATTTCTAAAGAATAATAATATTTTAAAATCACATGAATGTGAAAAAATCACAAAAGATACACATTTTCATTTATCCTGGGAACCTATGGTTGACCTCTATTTTCATTTAAATGCCTATTTATTATATAGACTTTGAAAACATTCCATCCATTATGTTGGTTTCCTCTGAAATACAAGCACACTGGACCCAATACTTGCTTATATTCCCACTTGAAGTTCATCAACACACTTTCTCGATCTGCATAAAGGTCACATAATTTATGAATGCAGCCTTTCTCAGAAGAAAATCTATGGCTGAATTACTATGTGCTGGCAGCTGTCCTGCCCACTTGGGGCTGAGGAGAGTTTTTTTTAAAACCTAAAGCCAGTACTACAGATGGAGTTGGAAGCTCTCTTCATGCAGCTTCTTTAAGGATTTTCAGCCTTCTGCATTATCCCCCAACTCACAAGTAGTTACCCTGGGAGCCATAGACAGCTGAGCACTTATTTACAGCAAGCCATTTACAGGTTCTTAGTGGATGATTAAATAAATTCCTTGCCTAGGAAAGGTTACTTTCAGTGGAATCCAGGGTACTATTTTAAGTGGATAGACAAATCAGTCACTTTTAACAGTCAACACAAAGACATGGGAATACATTTGTTGTAGCAGATGGGCTAATTAATCCACAAGCAAGTTGTGAATGTTAAGTAAAGAATATATCTTTTCTCAAGTAAACCATCCTCCTGCCCTGCTTGATTAAGCTTTTGTTTAATGGACACTTTCCGCCGCCCCCTCACATTCCCTCCTTCTGCTCCGCCCTGCTATTAAACACACTGCTAAGTCTGAACCCCCGGTGGTCCAGGGGAAAATTCACTGCACT
>NW_020955581.1:451967-453258 GCF_003031625.1 Empidonax traillii
TCTACGTCCTGAGGACCTCGCTGCCACCGTCCAAGCGTGCTTGGCCCCGGCAGATGAACCTCAGGATTAAAGGGTGGGCTCAGTTCCGCGCACACTGTGTCTCACCTAAAAAATCCAATGCGCAGGCTGGAAGGTGGAAAGACCTTCCCCGGTTCTTCGTTCGCGAAGAGACTGGCCATTCATTCAAGTCTGAACCACTCGTCAACATCTCCCCCAGAGCGACTCGTGGCCACTGCCTGGATCACGGCCATCCCCTCTGGATTCTTGCTCTAAATCCAGCCACATGCAAAACTTCATCAGCATCAGAAAAAAACCCAAGAAATAGGCTTTGTCTTTCATGCAAACATCGACTGACTTTGGCGAACTGCCACTTCCAAATGCCAGCATCACTGTACATATGCTTATTCCCACTCACAGAGAGGTGGACAGAAGAGAAGGAAGGACAGGACTAAATAACAAAACACTGACTATAACAAATGTAGACAACAGGTTGTTAGGTTATCCTCATGTTATGAGTTCTGAAGAAAAGATGAAAAAAAAAAAAATCAGTCCTTTGATGAAGACTGCTTCCAGGATTTAAGAGCCTGTGACTGAGAACTTAAACTGCCTTGTTTGTCTTCTAACACTTTTCTGCTCTTGATAATTTAATACAGGCCAGAATTTTTGAACCAAAAGGGCCATAACTTTTGTAGCCATTACTTTTTCCATATTAAGAGAAAAATCAGGGAAAAAAGGAAGAAATATGAATAGCCATGTGAATGCAACCATCACAAAAGGTGTTGCATTAGCAGCTCATGAGATAAACCTCCTGTCCTCAGCAAATACCTGGCATATGCAGGTTGAAATTTAAGATCAATTCTGCTGAAGTAAAATCCTTTCAGATGCTTCATTTATTCAGTAGAGGCAAAGGGAAGAATAACAGGAGTGCTGTGCAAGAGCAGAGATGTCTAGACATAAGGCTTTCATAGCAAAATGACAGAGATGCTGTCTGACGTGATGATGGAGTTCACACAAGGCTGTGTCCTAGGGGATTTCAACACCAATAGAGAAGATGCCCCTGACCTGACAGGTGCTAAATCTACTTTCATCACAGCAGTCGCTTCAGGCTACCACAGCCTTAGTGCATCCTTGGACAGCAGACTAGCACAAAGATTGAACACTGTCCCTATGTTTGACCAGTCCTTCTTTAGGACAGGAATTTGAGCCCTCCCTAAATGCAGACAACAGGGAAAAAAAAGAACAAAATCACACGACCTTCCTCCCAGTCTTACAGCTTTTGGCACATACAGAC
>NW_020955581.1:453550-479119 GCF_003031625.1 Empidonax traillii
CAGCCTTAGTGCATCCTTGGACAGCAGACTAGCACAAAGATTGAACACTGTCCCTATGTTTGACCAGTCCTTCTTTAGGACAGGAATTTGAGCCCTCCCTAAATGCAGACAACAGGGAAAAAAAAGAACAAAATCACACGACCTTCCTCCCAGTCTTACAGCTTTTGGCACATACAGACTCTTCCACTGCTGAGGAGCAACAGCTGTGAGGCTCCGTGGGCAGGACCGGGTGACACAGCACATGTGAGCTACCAGTGACACACATGCCGAAGAGGACACTGCAAGTCTGTTGCTAACACAAATGTGATAGCTCATCTACTAAAAGGGCATTTGACACGCTGACCTTTTAGGTTACAGTTAAGTACTAAACTGCAAGTTAATATGAGAGACAGCAAATTCAGCCATTATACAACAGCACTGTCTCAGTCAGGGTTCACGCAAGTTCAGTGAAGGGACAACTTTTATTATGCTGGTTAATGACATTTCCTCTTCCTTAGCCAGATGAGCTACGCGATGCTTGTTCCAGTTTGATCCTTTGCTGCACTGACAGCAAAATCTTGTCATCCCTTCTAAAACCTACACAAGCTGCTGAAGATGCAGCTTGTACAGGGAGCGGACAAATAGTTCTCATCACAACTGCAGTTAACTACAGCAAACTAGTGAAAAAGGAAACTAATATGGATGAGCTTGTGCATCTTCAGTTCTCCAACAAATAGAAACTCATTTAATATCTTTTTGCTCCATGATTTTGCCTTCTCAACCTAGTAATCTCTAACTAAAAACCTCTGCTAGAAGAAGTGTCTCCCAAAATTGTGAGCAGAATCGTGCTCCATGTTTTGAAAGAAAAATCAAGTCCATTGTAAGCAAAGCAATCACTGAAGATTCCCCTTAACTTTAAGAGGAGGTTTGGGGTTTTAAATAAAAATTTATTGACTGCCTAATTGCATTTATGGTACTGAGTATAGGAAATGGACGGTGTTTTAGATGCAAGGCTGCTTCCAGCTGGCTGAGTTAGGCACAACAATCACTCACCATAAATGCCTGTGAGCATTTCCATCTCCTCCAACAGTGTATGGACATTTCCATGCTTAAAGGCTCTGTGGTTTTGGGCCCTCACCTTGGGATGTCTCTTAAATAAACACTTAGATGATACACTTCGCATCTCCGGGATAATTATGCCTGCTCCAAGTTTAAAATCACTACTGAATTAGCAGGTTTAATTTGTAGCCAAAATGCAAACTGAATTTCTGTACTTCACAACATGGGGCTTGGCAATCTGTGTAACTGGAGAATAGGCTCTCCAACTCACAGCCGAGTGTTAGAGCAGTGCACATCTCACAAAGATCCTTTCAAGTCCTTTAATACTGATGTCCAACAACATCAGAACAGCTCAGAAAGCACAGTTCAGAAAGCACAGCAACAGCTCAGAAAACATTCACTTGAGTTTTGGAAGAGAGAATGTACTATTATCTGCTGTTCTCTTGGTTTGTGTTATCTGCAATTTTCTTGGTTTGTGAGTAAAATAAAAACAACAAACTAAATTTAAGAATCACTGTATTAGTTTCAGTGTGAGATTCCCAGAGACAAGAGCAAGTACACACGCATTTGTGATCAGCTGCTGTTATCCTTTTCTGACTCCAGCAATCTGCCCAACAGTGACTTGTTGCAACAGCCATTTTTCTCGAATCCTCTTCCATCTAGTATTCCAAGTCTCATTCTCCCTTCCCTTCATTACCTCTGGTCTCTCTCTTAGGCTGCCAGCTTTTCTCACTCTGGCACCTTCTCTCAGTGAGGACTCTACTCCCTAGGACCCTTCTTACTCTCGTGCTTGCTGATTTCAGTAACTTCCATCTTTCCTTTTCTGATCTCTTCTCCACAAAGACCTCCCACTGCTCTCTCACTGAACCTGTCTCCTACCCTCAGGTTGGGAACACTGGCACTTGTCATGCTCCCGCAGTGACAGCTGGAGAGTCTGAACCCCCGTGAGGTCTGCCTTCACCAGCACCTCCTGGTACCAACATGAACGCTCAGCTAACCCAGATGGTAATGCTGCAAAGCTGGGGTGTATTTACTATGCAAATTGCTTTTAATATTGACAAACAGTTTTTCTGATGATATTAAGATTCTGCCTGAGGGCAATAAAGACTAAACTAGTTGTGGCATGCATAAAATACGTTGTGTTACTTCTTGATATAATTAGACCATCATTTATTACATTAATCATTGCCAACTTTTTCTATTTATGGATAGGACAATAATTAAATCTCTCAAGAGATCTACCACATACAGCAACTCTTTTATGGTGGGGAAAATACAATCAGAGGTCAATGTGTGTGCTCAGAACAAACACTTTTTATCTCTAAGCCCTTGCACTGAATGCTGTATTCTCCTGCAAACTTCATGGTGTCCCTGCTCTGTCACAAACTGACTCTCCAGTTTCTCTTAAAGGCTAGGTATTTTTCTCAGGGAAAAGACTCTTCAAAAGATACTTGCCATTAAAGTTTTCAGAGATCAAATTAACAACATTCTTTAATCATTATTCCCAAAGAATAATGGAAGAGGCTGAATGGCACATTTCAGGACTGTAAACAATGTGTAGTCAATTTTTTCCTTTTCAGGGAATTATATTCTAGGTTTCACTAACAGAAGAGTTTCTCTTGCACTTGTAAAAAAATCCCCCAGCCTTCCATGAACTCAGCCACGGCTGGCATCCCACATGAATGTTACACTTATCACTGTCATAACAATTCATCCACATACAGACGACTGAAACTCCTGGTCTCCTCTGAACTGAGTAGTTTAAAAAGATAGATGGCTGCCTTCTGGCTAATTGTGGGAGTTCTTTCATTACTATAAAAAGACTTTTTATATCTCAAGTGACTTTATAAGCAGTGAATAATGAGACTTAAAGTCTTGGAAAAGAGTCTACTGATCAAATGCTAGGATAACTTATGGGCACAGTGACCTTTTCCTCAGTAAGATACTCCAAACTGCTGCTGTTGGCACATTATTAAAATTCCCCATTTAAGGCATGTAGTTAAGCACAAGGCAGACTCTATTTTTTTTAAGTTTAAGGTAGCACAGCAAGAGCTAGAGGTCTCCCAGCATGGAGGACTAACTCCCAGCCGCTCCAGCTGTGCAGGAGCAGGACAGATGGCTGTAGTAGTGCAGGCAGCTGTCTGGGTCTCACCACCCTGCTCCTGACTGCACTGCCAGCACCAGGAGCCTGCTTCTGCTGTGCCACAGCAATCCTCAACCCAGCAAGGGAGCACCTTTCTGCCAACATGTCCACCAGCAAGCACCAGTACACTGGGTAGGCTCCTACAAAGCTGCAAAGACCAGCCAACAGAGCATTGCCTCCAGCCTATCTGGTAAGTGGAGTTGCACCCTGGCCAGAAGGGTGCTCCATGTGCCAGCATTTCACACTGCAAAACTATAGTGTGATTAAACCCAACATCAGAGCACTGAGCCAGGTCCCAGCCTGGCTGATACCCTGGCCAGTTGCCAGGTTCTGCCACACATCCAGTGCAACCTGATGTCCTGCTGGGGTAGCACCCACACAAAGTGCTAAGGTTGGAGTGATTCCTAAATGCACCTGCACTGGCTTTTTTTAATGAGCATACAACACACTAGCTCTACTTTAATATGCATTTTTACTGTGCATCTGTTTTAATTTTCATCTTGAAGGAATAGAAAAGGCTTCTCCTCCTTGGAAATACAGCTTGGAGGATCTCTGTCATTATTCTTCCATTCTGCTCTCATGCTTCCTTGACACTCATTTGACACTTGTTCCTCAGTGATTTCCGTGGCTTTAATCCAGAAGCATCATATTCGCAATTTGTTTTGGTATAATAGTACTTTCAAAAATTCCTTCCAATGTTTTACAGGGTTAAATAATCAAAAAATACCTTTGACAAGCTCATATGTATTTAGATTTTCTCAGTTATAGGGGCTGAAAACCAACAAAATTACAATTAAGTTTAACTTCATCCTATCTCTGGAACATGGCAACTTCCTTGATCTCTTCTTTTTCAAAGAAGAAATTAATTCAGAGGAACCACCCATTTCCTAAAATGAAGCAAGTGATGGGACTTTTCCTGTCATTTAAAAGTTCATTAGATGCTCTGGTACCAGAAAGTTCCCAGTAGCTTTTAGGAAAGCTTAGCAACAATTTTTATTTGAACATCAAGAGAAGAGCTGTAAGCTTTTAGTTACACACAATGAACACAAATAAACCTACATGTAGAGGCACCGAAAAGGGATTTGATGACACATATTTATGACTGTTTCTTCCCTTTTGTTCTCTCTCTCCTAATCCAGTCCTCCTTTAAAGACTATTCATATGAGATTACTTTCTTTTTCTACTGGATGATGGCTTACTGCACTGACACAAAAGTATCTTAAGTTGCTTCTTTCTAAAGTTTAATTGCCACATTCCTTCTTAGGAGGAAAAATGGTGAGGGATGTGAATATCAGTGCCAGTTTAATTCTATCTTATTTATATAGCACTGTGACTGTGTACATGCCTTCAGTAGTAAGAGCTGCAGCTCCTTCCTGGCTGAAAATCAATTACAGCTGCTATTTCTGTCCCAGTGTTTCCGACTCTACTCTTTCTTCTAGAGTGTCTCTCTCCTTCCTCCATCCATATCTCTGCCTTCCTTGAACACTTCCTTCCCCTGTTTTATTCCACTTGCCTCCGTGGCTTCCCTCCACTATCTTTCGCTTGCTTCTTTGACTTCCTTTACCTTCTTGGGTTTGGTCTCTGCAGCATTAGCAGCAGCAACCACTCCTGTACAGCTTTAGTATTTAACACCTGCAAAGGGAAACTTCCCTGAATGAAGTCTACTCCATACCAGCTTCAGGAGAGAATGAAGTAGCTGGCTCATTTCTCCAATGGACTCTCCGAAAATCAGCAAAGGGCAATTTCCGAGAAAGTTCACACAATGCTCATCAGTTTCCTTTTCCCAGGCAATTCCAGGTGTATGGCAAATCTATCAAAGCTGCAGTTCGAGCTCTCCAAAGGCACAGCTAGACTGTTAAGGTCCAAATGGCTGAAAAATATATCAGGGGAGCTTATATGTGTCTGGTAGGCAGGGCCGTGCTGTTGACTGGTCACTGAATATGCTGCACCACTGCCTTACAATACCACAAATACCACTAAAATATAAACAGATTTTGAAGAATTTGTCAACTCTTCAGAAAAAAAATGGCCTTTGGATGCTGGGGGCAGTTCCTGCTGCTTTCAGTTGCCATGCACCGACATCAGATAATGCAGTTTAGCATACAGAGCAGAAAAGACCTTTTATTATCAGGAACAGAGTAATTCTTTCTGTTTGGAGCAACGTAACTATCCTTTAATATGTAATGAGGTTATCTGACAGGCTTTTGATTATCTTATTTAAAACCAGCATGAACAACTTAAATAAAACACTGAAAAGAATAACACAATTCACACTTTATACCTGCTATACTTATGTATTTGGAAAACAAAAAAGCCTAGGCGCAAGGACTGTCTTTTTGGTTGCACAGCATCAAGCACCACAGAACCTCAAAGTAAGCAGGGCCTTCTAGGTACTGCTGTAGTAAAATAATGACTATACGTCTGTGCTGAGAATTTAGAGAGTGATTTATACCCTTTTATATAAAGTTTATGGCCTAGACAATAAAAATACTTTAACCATAGCACACTGCAGGATATCAAGACAAGCCCAATGTCGTCTTTGCTTTTTCTCATGAAGAAAATCCTTTTAAAAATGAGGTTTCCTTTTCGCAATTTATATGACATTTCATAAAAAAAAAAAAAAAAAGACACCAGTGAAAGGAGAAATAAGACCCTTTATTTTTTACATTATATATTAGAGGAGAAGTGCTAGGTGCACATGAACTCCTGCTGGCAATATAGAGATTATATACACAGGATTATTTTATAAAGGGAGATGTAAGTTCCATATGTGCTCATAAAACAATGATTACCAGCAGAATAGCTTCTGCAACCTTCTTCAGCAGAAGGCAAGAAACCATGGTAAAATATAAAATACCTATGCTCTGCAGAAGTATAGATTAGGAGCTGAGTGGCTGGTGAGCAGCCCTGCGGAAAGTGATCTGGTGGTGCTGGTTGACAGCGGGCTCAGTGTGAGTCAGCAGTGTGCTGATCCTGGGGTGCATCACCAGCCTGTCAAAGGAGGCAATTACACTACTGTACTCAGCATTGGTGAGGCCCCATCTAGAGTGCTCTGTGCAGTTCAGGGCCCCACCCTCTGAGAAAGATGTGAAGGCACTTGAATTACATGATCCTAGTAGGTCCCTTCCAACTGTATTCTGTTCTAGTCTAGTCTAGTCTATTCTCACAGAAACCAAAGTATGAGATGTTGCAACATCACAGCTTGTAAAAGTTTTGTTTGTTCTTTATATAGGAGGCAGGCAGGGAGCAGAAGCATAGGCTTGCAACTGGATCAATATGCTGTAGTGAAGAGCAAATTTCAACCAAGTCGTGTTTTTACAGCTGAGATGTACCTGAATTGAAAGGTTTCTTCTTGGCTTATTTGTTGAAAAGGTTATGTTTTAAAATGGCTCAACTGAAAAAAGTGTATTTTCCCCCTTAAACTGAAAGTCAAATAGGTTCTTGTTTCAAAATCCACATCATGTAGGACTTGAGTGTAGCTTTCCTGTTACTGCTGATAGATATATTCTTTAAGAAAGCCAGGTTCCTTTAAACTTTCATGGTAAGCTGGTTTTACAAACTAGTAAAGTAAAATGTCATAGCACAAAGTTATTGGTGAAAAGAACTGTGAAAAGCAGAGACTTCCAATAAATTGAGAAATGTCTGAAGCCAGCTCAAAATGGCAGGGCCAAATTTAAACAAGCCTTCCCCACCCGAGGAGAGGCAGACAGGCATAAATCATTCCCAGCAATCAATTCTGCTATTTGAATTCGTCCTGACACTTGTTGGGCTCGGTTGCTGATGTGGAACCATGGCAGAAAGGCCAGGCCACTGGGGAAATTTGGCCAGCTTCCACATCTGAGAATGAACCACCCGACCGCAGGTCTCCAACCCTTGTATCACTGTTCTTTGTTCCAAGCATAAACCATTTTGTCTGCTATATTTCAGAATTTTTTTGATTACTGTTCATATAAGAGATGGGAAATATTGGTATGGTACAGGTTGCTTTTTAGGCAGACAGTTTAAAAATAAGCTTGCCAAGTTAATATTAATGGTTCTGTTTCTCACTGTGACTAGTTTGCAGTTAATTATTGATATTGTTAGCCAACAAAGAAAACATCTGAGAAAAGGGACTGTAGGTTTCTAATTCTGTCAAAATTCCATGAAAATCCAATATTTGCATACATTGGAAACAAATTTGCTATTAATGGAGATTGTCAGAAAAGAAGATTTTTGTAGGAAAAAATTTGCATACTGGCCTTGAGTGCTTTCCTTAATACCAAATTGGAAATACTACTCTCAATTGTCAGCATTTAAGTCTCACAAAAACACAGTTAAGGTAGCCAGTGCTATTTTACAGATATTCAGAATGTGCATTTTTTCCCACCTCCCCCTACAAACTTCAGCCTAGGAAAACCCAGGAAATGTGAGGTCAGGTACCCAGACATGCAATCTTAATCTCCAGCTTCCCCTGGTGCCTGTTGCAGTCAGTGGAAACAAGCTGCAGGCCAGCCATCTCATCCTGTATGTCGCACAGCTCTATTGAGCGAGAGGGATTACTTGGAGCATATTGTGACACTGTGATCTCAGAGAGGGCAGTGCTATCCCATCTGATATCCTCATATATGATCAACAGCACAGGTGCACGAGTATCAAAAGGTATCAGTATCCTCATTTCAGCCCGCATTATTTGGGCAGGAGGAGGCACAGAGTTCCACAAAGACTGTCAGGCAGGATCTGCTTGTGATTCGTGGAGCAAGAGAAGAGCCATCATGCTAACAGGCTGGAAACAAACTCAGAAAGCTTAAAGCTTCGATCAAAGCCTTGCAGTTAAGCAGCCACTTCTCCCCACTAGATCTACCCTTTACTCCAGGCCCAGGATAGTCAGTCAGATTTCTTAAAAAGTAAGTCAACCGCTAGAACACAAGACTTTTCTTAAAAAATGAGGACAGTACAGACTGGGAGCAGTACTAGCTGCATATTGACACATTAGCCTAACAAATAAGTCATTTGCCTAGAAATTGGGAAAGCTGAACTCAGCATAACTGTATGAAATCACATCTTTCACTCTGCAAGGCAGTCTTTCCATCAGGTTACTAGACATTTTGGAATGCAAGAGATTATACACTGCTTTCTGAAGTTGTAATTTCAAGTAATCAAAATATAATCTAACCACCTAACAAATAGGGCTGGACTTAAGGAGTTAAGTATGTGGGTAGATGGCGGCTACTCTTCTGAGTACTCCAACTCAGCCAAATGAGTACAACAATTATGTTTAGAACTCTGCCAGTAGTGAAGCAAATGGGAGAGATAACTGGTCTAGTTTCAATCTCTGTGTTCTTGTTATTACACTGATTACTGTCTTTTCATAAAACATGACTCATTATGGCATGTCTCTTTTTTCTCTCTACCTTCTTGCCTCATCATTTAGCCTTCTCCCCTCCTCACCTTCTCCTTTTCCCCCTCAGGGTTCCCAGGTAAACCTTCCAGTCCTGCTGAAGCCATTGGTATTTTTAAAGACATTACACATGACTTTAGGAATTGGAAGGTGAAGTTTGCTGATATTTCAGCAAATGTCACTAATAAAAGCATTAAACAAGATCACTGCAAAGATATACTCTTCTGAAGCTCCAGCAGTAACCTCTCCCCAGCCTTTCACTTTCCTTTTTAGCACTACATGTAGACGGATATTCCTCCAGAGTCAACTCTATATCCTCCTTACAACCTCTTATCTAACCAATTCTATTCCAATTTAGCTAGTATTTTCCTTTATAATACCAGTTCAGATGTTTTTGTTAATCTGAAGCCCAGATAAAGGGGTCCTAACACATACTCTTCATTAAGATAAGGCATTTGCTAATCAAAAAGTCTATCAGGTTAGCCTGGCTTTGTAACCATACACCCCTACTTAGTCTGTGATTCATTATGCCCCACTTACCCTTTGTCTCTCCTAAGTGTAATCAACCTTTTCTTAAAATTGTACTTTAACACCTTCTACACTGTGTATGCTGAACTTGAAGGCTGGCAAATCCCACAATGATCCTAAACCTAGGTACACCATTTAATTTTATTCCATCAGCTCCCCCATGCTAAACTAGATTAACAAATCTCCCTATTCATCCTGGCTACTGCTTCTCTCAACACTTGTGTCCCTTGCCTTCAGTATAACTACATTGATATGGGGGCTGTGATAAAAACTGAATCACTGAAAACCCTTGCTTCAGAAATCATCTTTATTAAAATGTTTTGGTTATTTACCCTACAGGCAATTGCCTTCTCCCTCCATGTTGTCCATGGTCCCCTCAAATCCACTCTCCTTCCCCTTCACTCTTCGGGTGCTTTTTGCCTCCACTCAAAATAGGTACCTGTGTAAATCCTTCTCAGAGTTTTAAACTTTTCTCCTTGACAGAGATTGCACCTTCTGAAAGGGCAGAAAACCTTCAAAATGGGCAGACTGTGATAAAATGATTACTCTCCGTAAGTTGTATTTCACGCAACTATCTGGACACAAGGCACAGCCAATGTACATTGGAGCCAACCAGGGCTCCAGGTTGAAGAGGAAGACAGCGATTGTTCTGTAGTACTAAATACCTTACATTTGTGTGAGTATTCTTTCAACTTACCAAAAGACAAGACCTGGTTTTGGAGAATTGAGAGACAAAAAAAATCAGTCATTAAAATAAAATCAGTGAAAGACAGGAAGAGAACAGTTTAAAATGCTGAAAAATTATAAAGACATTTTATTATGGCATTTGTTAATCCAGGGAGAACATCTCCATTAATAGATTGTGGTATTCAAGGGTGTTGTAAACATATTTCCCAGGATGAGGTCTGATTTATAGTCTTGGACAGAAATTATTCTTCCCATGTCTTACAAAAGCAGAAAAAAAGCGTTCACTCAGCATGATTTCAAGTTACACAAGTACTACACAGCAGAGACTCCACTGCTTCTTGATGCCTTCTGTGTAGCCAGAAGGTAGCTCAAAGATGGTTTTACTTTTTAAAGTAATATTTTACAGGCTGTTAATCCAGAAAGTGGATTATTGCCTTTGGATATTTTGTGAAAAAATAAAATGGAAAACAACTGAGGTATTTCATTTATTATAGCTGTTGCTATGTGTGGGCAATCATTTATTTTTCTCCTATAATATATTAGGCTTCTCATCACTAAAACTTCCTAAAGCAGCTTCATTAACATAGTTGGCTCTAAGCCCCTTATAGTCTGTCTTGCCAATTATCTGTGGATTTCAAGACTTATAAGAAAGATCATAATGAACTGGGTTTGAAAGAGGCTGTAAAGGTTTGAGGTATTTGTACGGAAAAAGGTATTTATACCTGAAAAAGGTTTGAGGTATTTATACCTGAAAAAGAGCACATTCACCAAGCAAACTGTAATAAGGACAGATGTTAAGTTTGATAAAAACTGCAGCAACAGCACAGAGCAAAAACAGGCTAAAGTCATGACTGATACCTGACTGTTGTTCATATATCTCCAAATGTCAGCAATGTTTAGGACTGATATTAAACAAGATACCAAGAGGGGAATCACAGTATGGTGTTAGGAGAAATAGGACAATTCTTGTGCCAGTATATCTGCATTTCCAATCTATCTGACAGCCGAAGGACTCCATTTAAGGTCTGGACACCTGTTGGCAGATACAGATATAAATGGCTTGCAGGTACAGCTCCTGGAAAATATGACGGCTGCAAAGAACAACTCCCAGTGTGAGTACTCTGCATAGCTCCATCCAGAACCTCCTCTGGCACATTCCCTCAGCAACAGGGTGGCACACTGATGGCGCCAAAACCAGCTCTGCCCTCAGATTTCTGACTCTCAGCTTCAGTAGCAGTGGATACAGGCACAGTTAACCAAAAACTTTGGTATCTCTGTACTTTGCATGCTGCAACACATGGATACAGCTGGGTTAGGACACTAATACAGTGGTTTACTTTTAATAGGTGACATGTAGCATATGCCTGTTTGTTCCTGGAGCACATTCTTTATCACATGGCATGAGAAAGACTTTTAAACCACTGTTCACAGAATTTTGACTCATTCAGAAATTCCCTTCTGTGTCAAAATAATAAAGTGAGAAGTCCTCAGGATAAATAGAGAAAGCTAGAATATATGTAGTTGTATACACTAATTAGTCCCCTGGAATGCACATGAAAAACAAGGCCTGTGAATGTAAAATTAATCTTAATTTAAAAACAAAAAAAGTTTTGTGAAAAAAAGTTGGAGGCATATTTGATAGGAGGCCAGAATATTGTTGCCTGAAGTAGAATGATATTTATAGACCAAGATGTGCAAAACTGGAACATTGTTTTTGTCAAGTACAAATTAAGCTAATGTACCATTAAAAGCTGGAGGCTCATACACATTAAAATCATGAGATTAGGACACAGACTGCGCTATGACAAACTATCTGTGCAGAGATATCATAGGGATGATCCAGCATCCAGCTAGGAACTTGAAAATCAACTTGCTGCTTCTGTGGCATATTTAGGATGAGCCTTCTGAACACCAATATTACTCCAAGCAAAGGTGTGCTTTCTTGTTTTGTGAAAAGAACTAACAATGGGTAAAAAGAGAAAAAAAATATGAAGCCTTATGAAAGGTAAGGCAGTACTTCTGGAAATAGTATATATAACTTTGGTATGACGCACAGCTCTTCCTTGAGTTGGATCTTATATTCCTCACCCTGCAGCAACTTCATTTAAGCCGCATAGAGGAATTTTGCTTTTCAAAGGAGAAGGACAAAGAAGGAATAAGACAGAAAAGAAGCTTATATGCCAGAATGGTAAACTAAAGTTCAGTCAGAGGACATTGAAAATTAACTTTACACTGTTTGTCTCCACCTTCAGCTACAAAATCAAAATTCCTTTCATGCTGCCTCTGCCTCCCTCCTCTGTAGTGTCTCTCTGACCTTTTTGCTAATAGATATTTTTAATATTAAAAAATCACTTGCAACTTTATCCTTGCTTGTTCATGGGGAACCACACACAAAACAAAAGACCACAAACAAGAATTTAGAAAAAACAAACAAAACAAAACAAAGTTAACTGTGGATCACACATCTTGTGGCAAGTGTGCACAACACCTGAGGCTCACAGGTCTTATTACAGTGACAGCCTCACAGCTGGAGGGGGCACTAGGAAACAGACAACCTGAATCCAAGGCCCTCCACGCTCTGGAGGGCTCAAACCTTTGTGAGACTTGGCTCTAACCACAGGGTCATAAGCTAGTATGCTCTGGATAGCTCTGCTGCCACTAGAGGAAAAGGACAAGTGCACAAGTGGCTTGGTGAGGGAGATGAGACACCTCTCTGAGCAAAGTGCACTTGGACAGTCATTTGTACTTTAAAAGACAAACACCCTGTCTGTTCCAAGGAAAGTTTCACTGTCTACAAACTAATCTCTCAGAGGTTTCTGCTGAGAACAGTTCAGCAGGAATGAGAGAGATTCCAAAAATACTGATGGCACACAGAAAAACAAACCCTGTGGATTTTTGTTGGAGTTCTTTGCTTTCTCAGTTCCACTGGAAAACTCAATCCTAACTTTATTCATAAATCATGAAAGAAAACATAGCTCCAAGCTACCTCCTAACCACACAATAGTCAGTTCAATAAAACAGGAGTTGGACGCAATCTGCCAGACAGCACAGAGGAATTTAGGTGAGATTCCCAAGCTTTTAAGGGCAACCAACAAGGAGCCTGCACCTCCAGAAACAAATACGAGCTGCACACTGAAAACTGAAACCCTCCATCTCTGTAAGTCTGTGCTGCTGCTTTTTCTTTTTACCATGTGTGGTTGCTATGCTGTTTTCCACATTTGCTTCATCAAAACAATTATCATCTGCAGCCTTTTGAAATTATTTTCCAAAGATAAAACAATTATGTCAAGGACTACTAAAAGCTCTTCACTGTTCCGTGTCTGCGCAAATTACCTTGTATTTCAGATGATTTGATGTACATTTAATCACTACAGATTAATTAGATGGCACACAGAAACCAGCAAAACTGAAGAGCTAACTTCAGTTTAAGTACACATGCAGCTAACTTGTGGCTTTTTAGAACAATTTTAATTAAAAGTTCTAGAAAAACCATCCAGCTGAAAATATTGGAAGCTTTGGGATGGGCTTAGCATAGCTAATTAATTTTATATTTAATCAAAGCAGCCTTTGGCTGTAATAAAAATCTATTTTCCTCTGGTAATAAACATAGTAATTCTATGAAACAGAATATATAATTTACAAAATTTCATATGTACAGAAGATCCATTCTGAAAAGAGATCACCGCAGTATAAACCTTCAGAGAGCAGGTTTTTTTCCTTTTAAATATGTAAGACTATTTGAAATCAAATTTAAATGAAATGTTATAGCAGCAATTTCTGAAAAAGATGCCCCAAAGTGCCTTGGATTCTTCTAGAAGAGGAAAAATAATGTAAAGTGACAGTAGGCGTGAATGAGACTGACTTTTCCAGTGAACCATAGAGAGAATGCAAGAAATGTCCCACTGGTCCAGACCAACCACCTCCACCTAGGTAGCTTGCTTCCAGCAATGGCAATGGCAAATGCTGTTTGGAGCGACTATGAGGCTAGATACTTTTGGCAATCCATTCCCATGTAGCCTCCCAGGCACTCAGAGAATTTTACAGATCATCCTTTAAAAATGTCAGTCGCACAAAGAACCTGAAAACCAGACCTTTTCACTTTGTTTCTAAACAGTAATGTATAATAGCTGGCAGATTTCCAGCTCTAGCCAGCCTGGCCAAACGCTGGATTTGATCCATGCAATCAGATGAAAATAGCCCCATTAATGCAGTATAAACCTTCCAGCTTCAGGAGTCACAAAAACACTCATCCGTCTACTTACACGGTGACAGCCAAGAGCTGCTACAGCATCTTTTCTACTAGAGAGTTCCTTTCATTTATATGACACAAATTCCCAGTTGTGCTGCTGTAACATGTTTTTCATGTGGTCCCACACTGAATTATCTGCATTCCTTTATACTGGGTACTGCAAATTTAAATAAAATCGCTACATTAATCTAACATGATGCATCTTCTGCTCCTAAAATATCTAATGTTTTAATATAAATAACAACTTTGAGTCTCTGATTGTTTAGATGGGTCAGAATGCAAGGCACTTTAGCTGCATTGAAATATTTAATTAATTTGCAATTGTAAAAATACTTTCTTACCTTTTTTTTCAGTTAACACAGGAGACTGACTAGAAAATTATCAGTCTGATGCACCCTCCTGATATAAATAAATTGGCAAACAGATTAAGTATTGATCTGCTAGCAAACATTTATTGATGGATACCAGCTTATTGGGAATTAATGCTGAAATGAAAATGGATGTTTCATTTATAATATATATTATGCCTATATGCACATGCTGCAACCTCCAGTCATTATGATTGAATTACACTAAGCATATAGATCCTTGCTTTACTATAAACACACATAAGTACAGCTGATCTGCATAGATTTTGCAACATTATAAGAAGACTGGTATCAAGCACTTTTCCTGTAGTAAAACTTAATGCTGCAGTTCTCTTTCTCTGGCTTCTCTTCTACTTTCTCTGTGTATTTCAAGTATATTTTCTCCTTTTCATATCTAAGAATCAAAACCTCCTCATCCTGATACTCATGCAAATACTATCTTTGTCAGCCTGTTATACAGATTTAAGGCTGTTTAGTTGGCAGCAGAAAGCTTCCTTAAAGCTTTTCTCAGGGACCTCAATTTCACCTGCTCTTTCAGCAGGACACCAAAAAACTTTAGCACTGTAGTCAAATAGTTGAAACACGGCTCTTAAGTAATTTCTACACCTCAGCTGTACTTTGTCTAGCAGAGGTATGGCATTTAAATTACGTTCTCTTTTCAGTAGAAGTGTGATACACATTTAAATTTAAACTCTCCTATTGCCTTCCGCAGTTTACAGTTAGGCCTTTTGCCCTAGCAAATAGGTCCTAGTCCCAATCAGCTAGTCCATCAGTTTTGTTCTTGCTTGTGCAAAAATGTCTCTGGAACAGGATTCTACAAACTAATTACAAAGGGTCTTACTCTGCATATTTACTCTGTAACCAGCATTTCCTAATAACAAACCATTCTCTGTGGCTAGTTGTACTTTGTTTGGGATACTTTCCATTGCCCAATATGTCATCACTATTTTTCAAGACATTCTCCAACTACAGTGGGTACTTTTGGAATGAAGGCATAAATACGTATGTCCGATCTCCGCACTGAGAACATGAAGAGAAAAGCACAAGCCAAGAGTTTGTATTTGGGCTCCATCTTGACAGGTTTTCCTAGCATTTCCCATCCAGCCCTCTTTTTAGATGTCACCCTATGTGACACCTTATGTGTCACCCTATGTTAGCCTCACCTAGACAGTTCGTTCCATAAACAGTAATGGCCAGAAACTTCTCTGTAGTAAAGACAAATCTTGAAGGAGAATCAATCAAACCATAACCGCAAAATTTAAGGTATAAACCCCTTCATTTCCTCCAGTGAATCTTCCAGAGCAAGGCACTTAGGCCAAAATGTAATACCTTAGACAGAAGTGATCAGAAGATAAAGATGAAACTTTAAAGTAGTCAAAATTAGCTGTATTGATCAACAACTGTGCATGTAAGAAGAGCAACAAAGACAGATGATGAGGCAGTATGCTTACCTACATATGGTACCAATAATAATTCATATTGCACATCCTGAAATGTTAGAAATTTTCCTATCTGTAACACTTACTATGCATACCCTTGAGCTTTGCCTTCTGTTTGCTTACACAATTGTTTCCCCCTGCATATTTCATGGGGAAGGAGACTTGAAAGAAGTGTGCTTCATCAATGGAACCATTAAAAAGAATGGATTGCTTTAGCTTTCACAGGCCTCATTGAAACAGAAATAATTAATCTATTCTGCTCTAAGTAGATTCTCTACCTCAAACTTAGAAAAAATACAAGTGCATCAAAACAGTAAAAATGGTAATCTGATTGATGACCAGAAATTATCAAAATGCTGCTTTATAGGTCCTTGTGCTGATGCACTCCTTTAGGATCTACTTTAAAAAGATACCAGAGCAACTAAACATTAGAGAAAAAATAAAACTAAAACAAGTGGGTTTGAAAACATCAGAATACACAGCATGCCTCATTTCTCCTCTAAGAGATTAAGTTTGACTTGATCTTATCTCCATTTTTTTCAATAAATGATCTAATATCAGAGCATTTCTCTGTTTCAGTGACACACAATACAGAGCTAGTTATGGTGTTATTGCTGCTATTATCTAAAGACATCAGAATAAAGTCCATAGAACATGATAACACATCTTGTACAAGAAAAGGTCATGCAGCAATTCCACAATCTGCTGATCCCAAATATATGTACAGTTATGTCACCGCATTATAATCACATTTCTAATGTATTGCTGGAGTGCATGATAGCAAGTTTATGGTACAATGCCAATTGCATGACATTGTGGGAGAATAGACAACTGTTGAACCAGCATAAAATTAGAACAGTGCAGACAGATGATATCTGATTTGGTATTAAGCATAAGCCTGCTGCTACAAAATTAGCCCATCAACATTTTTTCAACAAAACTGGAAGATGAATTTTAACCCAGTCAATGGTAAGTGAAATGCAGTCACAGAACTTGTATGTATGAGCCCAAGAGCAGCATTTACTGCATCACTGAATGACAGCTCAGGAGAGCTGGGGAATATACATGGAATTTATCCAGGCAAGCTTTTCTCCTCATCCAAAAGAGACACAGCAACTTCAAATGAAATGAGGATCATAGCAGTTGCTCTGATTTAAACTGAGCTGTATTAATTATACCAAGGCTAACTAAAGGGTAGTTAGTGCATATAGAGCAAGAGGCAGTGGAAGCAAGGAGTAAGAACCCAGAGAGAAGAACAAGGAATCAGCAGGCTGGAACAGTGAATGGCTACCTTAGTCAGATGTAGATTATGAGAAAATAATATAATTTGCTCAAATGTCTCAATCTAGTTCATGATTTGGAATATGACTGACATTTGTCTGTCTCCCAGGTAGAGCTTCCTGTTTTTGAGGTCCAGTTATACAACATATTTTATTTCACTTGCAGAATAAGTTATCATAATAAATGTTTTTTATTGATTGAGGGAGAGGGGATCCATCATTAAAATGAATTAAAAATTAGGTATTGTTTTTCTAAGACTCCAAAAGTGGAGTTTCTGTGAAAAAGAAATGGAAAAAAAATCAATTTGTTGCTGTTAAAGGAGAAAACCAATTAAAGCTAGATTTATCAAATTCTAAATAATATTGACTACAAGGTAATGTCAAACCACATCACCAATTAAGAATGCAAGACCTGAATGAAGTATACAGAGATAATTAATCTTCTAATTAGGATGCTAAAATTAGATCAAGATTTGAAGGGTGAAATGCTTTAATCTTCACTTATCTATGCAAAAGAGTTTCCATCTTTTACTTTTTTAAAGAAATCACTAATCTTTTCCATTCTTGTGTAATTTTTTCACTGGTGTATAATGAAAATGGCAAATCACACGTGAAAGCCTGATTCTCAGAAATTTCCTGTCTTAGTTTAGGAATGTATGCACTCAGGTAAACTGGAGAAGCAGACACATCACAAACATGCATTGGATTTAGTGCTGAACTGAGTTTCTTGAATTTATGAAGAATTTATAGCTTTTTAGAATATGTCCAAAAATCAAACCCTTTACAGATTTTCTACTGAGGAAGCATTAGCTTTTTAGCACTAGTTATAATGCAGAAATCTTGCACATAGAGGCTTATGTCCCACACCTAGATGTCCTCTGCCAAATACATAAATTCATTATCGAGATTACTGGTCATAATCAGTATTTATGTTTTTAAGCCATTTTTAAGCCATTCTTTAAAAAAAAAAAAAGTTTAAAAAGAATGAACTATGAACCCAGGCATTGAAAGCATCCAGAATTTATCACCAGTAGATCCAATAGTGTGAGCCAAGGCTAGAGGTACCATCATGTTGCTGGAGAAGGATCAGTGTGAAGAGAAAACGGAATGTAAAGAGATGAAAACAATCAGAGTATATGCTGCAACTTCACGACAGTCATGCACCATGGGAAAAGGTTTCAAGTCTATTTTACCTGTCCCCTCTCAGGGCCACAGTGTGTTCATTTTTTAGTGAAGGAGAAAAGGCGAGGGATTTGCTGCATCCTTTTTTAGAATGAGTCACTCTTGAAAAACCATGCTAAGTATCACAGACTTCAAATCTGTCATGACAGGGCTTTGATCGAGACAGAGTAATACTTGAAATGCAGAGCACACCACATGTTAGAGGAAGATCTGCTTCCAGCCGCTGCCACCACCTGCCCTAGTGGCAACAGCCTGGCTGGTAGATAGAGTGATGGAGAGCAAGGGGAAGCAAACTTTTAGCCTTGCTTTTTCAAACCAAATCCAGGAGTAAATGTGTCTCAGCTCTTCAATGTCACAAGTTTAAAGCACATCTGCAGTTATTCTGTAAATTAGATAAGGCACCAGGATCAGATACAGTACATTAAAAAAGAAACCCTGTAGAGAAAGACAAAGCTTGTTCATTCTTGTTATATACCACTTTTAAGCTCTTCTTTGCCATTCACATCTTTGGTAAGTTATTTAATTTTTTTTAAGTTGCATGACTTTTATTGGTGAGTAAAACAAGAACAGCAGGATCCAACTCCTACTTCTGTAACTCTTTCATCTGCTTAGCTGAGACTATATTAGCCACTTTCCCTGAATGGAGAATGGGGGAAAGTTCAACAGCAGACTGACATAATAATGAGGACACAAAATATAGATGAAAAGAATACATGCCTAAATGTCTGATGAACTGATATTAGCATATAAATGCAATATATGTACAACAGCAGCCTTTGAATTAAACCACAAAGAACACTGTCTACTTGATTAGTTGTTTACTTTTTCTTTTGAGGGAACACATCTGAGCCACAGACTGATACTTTAATAAGGAACCCAAAACCTTTAGTGGAGATTAAAAGGGCTACTAGTTTTATGTCATAATTCACAGATACTGATTGTGCAGGACTTTGACAAGAACCATTAATTGTCACTGTGTAGCTACCTTCTGAAGTCACATACTCAATTTAGTTCTAGTTCTTACAAGACATAGTAGGATCATTAAAGGACGCTTGAGGCTAAGCACTGATAATGGGAGTATTTTAATATTCTTGGTACTTTCACAAAGGAACAGCATGCCATACATCTTCTCTATGTATTGCACCTAAACTTTCAAAAGAAAAAAGTCTTTTTGTTGCCTCCACTGTTACCTACGAAAGTGAGGTGATAGGGTTTCTGCGCTCTTTTGCAAGCCTGGTGTATCTAAAAAAAAACCCACGCAAAACAAACACAAAAAAGCCCAGACAAAACCCAAAAGGGCTTTCATATTTTCTTTGTACCTTTTGCACTAATCTTACAGACTGACTGCTGTTTCACAATAAACAGAAAAAAATTAACAACAACGGGAGTCTTTCTTTATCTGAAGGCTTCAGGAGTTCAAGAAGGTAAGATCTTTCTTCTCCAATGAAAGTCACGATGGATAAAACTCCAGATTAATGTAAAACTAAACAGAAACTTTCCCATTCTCCTTTATTTCTTCTTTGCAGTTGCTTCAGAGCAGCAAGACTGAAACACAGCAGGATAAACAGAGGCTAAATGTGGTTGTGCAGGCAGAAAAACAGAGGAAAACTTCAACATGAGGCCAGGTCTCAGAGCTCATTATTAACGCAATAGCAAGGTTTAGGTCAAATAAATAAGCATTAGAGAGGCATGGAGGCAAAGAAGCTTCCCTCAGGGCACAGTGTTCATCCTCCTTGGAAGGACTGGCAAGTTTATTCTACCACAGGCAAACACTACCATAAAGCAAGAGATAGCATCCACCTGACCTGCCTTGTAGGTATCTGAAGCTCTATGTCTAGAGGCTGCAGGCTGGATAAACACATCATGTGGTGGGTAAGCAATTGGCTCACGGGTCAAGCACAAAGGGTAATAGTGAATGGGGTAACATCAGACTGGTCACCTGTCACTGGTTGTGTTCCACAGGGCTCCATCTTAGGCCCTGTGCTCTTCAACATCTTCACTAATGACTTAGACGCAGGACTGGAAGGGATACTAAGCAAGTTTGCAGATGACACAAAACTGGGAGGAGCTGTTGACTCCCTTGAAGGCAGGGAGGCCCTGCAGAGAGACCTCGACAAATTAGAGGACTACACCTGGGATGGACCAACCCTGGATATTTGTACAGACAGGGGAACAAGATGCTGGAAAGCACTGCCACAGAAAGGGACCTGGGAGTCCTGGTCAGTGGCAAATTGAAGATGAGTCAGCAGTGCCCTGGAAGCCAGGACAGCCAACCATGTCCTGGAGGACATCAGGCAAAGCACTGCCAACAGGTCAAGGAAGGGGATTGTCCTGCTTTGCTCTGCACTGGCGTGGCCTCACCTTGAATGTTACGTGCAGTTTTGGGCACTGCAATATAAGAAAGATATTAAGCCATTAGAGACTGTCCAAAGAAGGGCAATGAAAATGATGAAAGGTCTTGAGGGGAAGCCATATGAGGAGTGGCTGAGGTCACTTGGTCTGTTCACCCTGGAGAAGAAGAGACTGAGGGGAGAAATCACCGCAGTCTACAACTTCTTTGTGAGGGGAAGAGGAGGGGCAGGCACTGATCTCTTCTCTGTGGTGACCAGTGACAGGACTTGAGTGAATGGCCTGAAGTTGTGTCAGGGGAGGTTTAGGTTGGATATTAGAAAAAGGTTCCTCACCCAGGGGGTGATTGGGCACTGAACAGGCTCCCCAGGGAAGTGGTCACAGCACCACCCCTGACAGAGTTCAAGAAGCGTTTGGACAATACTCTTGGGCACAAGGTGTGATTATTGGGGATGGTCCTGTGCAGAGCAAAGAGTTGGACTTGATGGTCCTTGTGGGTCCCTTCCAACTCAGCATATTCTGTGATTCCTGTGAAGGCAGTGGGGAAGAAGGCAGCTTGACACCAATGCATCTGATTGATTTCAGCTCTGCTAAGGAAGAGGTCAGCTGTACTCTGATGGTACTTGTTTCTTATGCTGTTTTTCCCAAGTCCAGACACATGGTTGAAACAGAGCTGATGATCTGATTCAAGTGTCACTCCTCTCCTGGCAGCTTGGTTGTTGACCTCAAAGAGTTACTATTTCATTTAGTGAGTAACTGGGCATTAGCCTCCATGGATATGAAAATACACAATGAAAACATTTAACAAGTGAATATTAAAATAAAAATATCTTAATTAGCAACCCACCAGAAGTTTTCATTCAGGTAGTCTTATTTTCACTTACATTTTACTAACTAAATTCAGATGTTTGCTAATTAAGATCACCTTTTGGTGTTTTGATGGCTTAATCTGAATACTGTGACTGTTCACACAGGACCACATCTAGTCTTGCTTCAGACGGATACTAAACTCAGGATTTGGCTCTATGCCTCAGTCACAGAGGTTTTTGATTTCCCTTTCTTTCCCCTTTTCTTTTTTGAGAAAGAGTATGAGATATTTCTCAAAGTGAGACAGCAAAACTGGTAATATTTCAGAATGCTTCAAAACAGAAACTATTCATTCTTCAGAGGAAAGGAAACAAAGCTCTAGAAGAAGGCTCAGCACTACAATATCCCCTGAGGTTGGCCAATTAATTTTAGTTGATTTGGAAGATTCAAATCATGCTTTGTTTACAACTCATTCTATATTATTTAACACATTATTGCTGTTGACATCACATTAATTAAATAAGCACAGAGACAGATTGTTCCAGCTCTTGAAAGCAGAATGAATAAAAGACCCCACAAGAACAGATTTCTCCTCCTCACACACTGCAAACATCAGATCACAGCTACAATATTTCCTGTCACAAATTAATCAGGTACCAATCTTTCATCATCTGAGCAATTTCTGTTTTGATTACATGCAGCACATGATAAATTGAAAACTGCCAGAAGTTTCACAAAGGCGTTCCTTGAGTGAGTAACCCACTTTCTGTGTCTCTCTCTGAGATCACATGCACCACAAGGGAAATTTATTGGACTGAGAGGTCACAGGAAACTTGTGTGTGAAGAGGGAGTTTGCTCTCAGTAGTGCCTGAACAGCACTGATTCCAGACTGGAGTCATGTCCTCCTTCCTGTGCCCTGAGAAGCTGAAAGGAAAAATATCTGGGAGAAAAACACTGCTAATATGCTTTCTAGATAGTGAAAACCATCCCATTTAATTGTTTACACACTGACACCTTAGCAGCGTCTCCTAGGACAGCTAATCTAGCTACCCTTACCATTATTCCATGGCTACTCACTCATCCAGATATTCTTGGTGCCACCAACAGAAAAGTGAGTATTTCCTTGGGTTCCTGCAGACCGTGAAGGCTGCTGCTGAGAGAACAGCGTGTTTGGGACCAAAAGTCAAAGCAATTACATTGTTGGGCTACATTGTTTTCACTCCCTCCTGCTCAGCACAGTCCACCCAGAGCAGGACTGCTAATGTGTGTCTCCTGATGCAAAACTACAATTTCTCTCATCAGTATTCTCATAAAGAAGACTTTGTCTTCCACAAAGTGATTGCAAGAATCTTAATAACTGAAGATGTTTCTGTTTTACACCTTATTCATACTTTCTTTCATGCACCTTTGTGTCCTAACTCCATCTCCTTCTCCCAAGTTAACACATCATCACTTGTCCAAGGAACTCCCTCCATGACCTCTGTAACTCCAGAGGTTCAATTGTAATGGATGTACTACTATACAGAGCTCATTTGTTTTGTATAAATAGACTATGGGAGCACCTTGGAATGACCACATATATTTCAGGCATGCTATTAAGATCAAATAAACTATTTTAACACATCCTTAATCTTTCTTTAATAATCTATCCTAAGTGAATTATCTTGAAGCAATGCTGGACTATGATTGATGGCTCTCTACAAAATCTTACTGTTGGCTCAGTAAAAAAGCAATACCATACCAATAATAGAAAGCTCTCCCTGGATATTCAAACCAGTTTCTTGCAGATATAACAGGATGGAAGACAGACTGATATTCCTGAAACTAGTTCAGCAAGTCTTGTGTTCTCTATGAAACAAGAGAGATGCCTTCCTCTGCCTGCTCAGAGTGCTTAACAACTCACCCTGTGTATGCATCACCAGCGTTCTGGCTGCTGAGTGCAGCATCACTGTACATGAAGTGCTAGCACCTTCATGCAAACAGCCCTTATCAGAATTGTATTTGCACACCTATACAAGGTGATTGGTGTACAGACATGGACATTTACTGGAAGAGCCTGTACCCTATGTTACTTGAATTACTGATCAATTACAAACAGATTACTAACAACTATGATTTGTAAAAACCTTATAATAAATCATGTAGATAAATAAAACATGCCTAGAGTGAATAATCTTCTTTCTCTCTTCCTCTTTCTGAAATCACTACCAGAAGCATGGCACTAACCTATTTATATATAGTATATATAGTTATAGTAAGGCTACCCTCTAAAAACCAAAAGTCAATATATTAAAAGAGCTGGTGGTCTTTTGAAGTAAGAGCACTTCCTCATGCTTTATTATCTCAGCTGACTGCTCATAAGTTTATCCCACAATACCTACACCTCTAAAAAAGTTCATCATAAATAATTGGCAAATTTGGTAACATATTGCCTTTTTGTTCCTTTTAAAGCATTTTCTTCCAGCAATTTTGACAAGCACAGAATCTTCAAAAAATGCAGGGATGTTATCTAGCAATACACATCACAGTGCCCTAATTCAGCACAGACAATTGAATAATAAAAAGAAATAAATTTTATTTATCGGATAAGGTAAGTCACACAGTACCCAAGAAATTAGCTTTGCTGAACTATATTTCTACACAATATGGTTCTGATTTCACAAGGACTATATTTCATTATAGCTTAATTAGCAAGTCGACCCCTTATTCCTTCCCCAGAAGGAAAACACTTAGATTCTGGTTCAAAGGCTCCCAATTCCTAAAAGAAATGGAAAATGTGAAGTTTAAAAATATTCAAGATCTTAAATAGTTTGCTAGATCTAGGCCCTATTCCTCATGCCATGGGGCATTACTTCAGGTACCACTTTTCTTTGCCTGCTGCTTTATTTCGTTCTACTAAAGGGTAAGCTAAATTCACTGAACAAGCCACCAAATTTGGAGTAGAGCTAAGTGGTCCATAAAGTATTACCAGCGCTATCATCTGTATATAGACAGAGGAATGTGTAGGACATCAAAGAAAAATGCTAACTCTCCAGATGAAGTAGCTGACTTTCCAATTATAAAGACAAGTCTCTAACCTCGCTAACTGGGACTGAGTTGGTGAATACTTGAAATATAACATTTGACATGAACTCACAAGGACTAGTTATTCTTATTTCCTCCCAAACCACATCATATTTTCTTCTGCGAAATCAGCATTAACCAAATCTAGCAGAAGTCACAAATCTCTTATTTCACTGGGTCGTGATGTTGGTTTCTTAGAAACTCAACAAAGTATTTCCATTTGCATTTTTTTGCATTATTTTATTTTCTCCAGACCATAAGCCAGGCTCAACAAGCTCCACATTCTTCCAGCTCACGTAGGAGCTTCTTCAATGCAAGATACCTTTCTCTTTATTCTACATTATCTCTGAGTCTTCAGATAAATACCAGTGTGGATCCCGCTACAGAGGTGGAGTCCTTATTACTGCACACATTGTTACAGAGACTTCTACAGTTACAGAAGAACTGCAGTAAAACAGCAATTTCACAGTCTTCCTAGATGCTTCAGGACTTTGTCCTTACAGAGGAAACATAATTCATTCTGAACTTTAAAGCATTTTTAAACTCAGAATAAATATGTATGCCGCAGTCCAAGCAAATATTTCGGCAAGTGTGATTGTTTCACTACTTGTTCTGCTACTTCACATGCAAGAGGCAGATTCAGAGCTGAAGCTCTCAATACTGTGACTGTCAGTGCCAAGAAAAGACCACATCAAGGCTGCTGAGAATATCAAAATACAAGAAGACTTCAAATGTTAACCAGAACAAGTAAAAGCATAACAGAAGCCTTCCCCAGCACCAAGGCAGATAACCTCTCTTGCTTAGAAAATCCTCCTTGCCTGATCTATGAAGGTTTTTGACAAAACACTGGGTAGTAATTTATCCTGTGAGTGTCCCTGGTGGTGCAGTGGCTAAACCACAGCGTTGTCAACGCTGAGATCTGGGTTCGATTCCCGGTTAGGACACTCCCCGGGCAGATGGAGCTCGCTAGCCCTGTAAGGCAATCCATCTACGTCCTGAGGACCTCGCTGCCACCGTCCAAGCGTGCTTGGCCCCGGCAGATGAACCTCAGGATTAAAG